>NC_141028.1:8457500-8611250 GCF_052040795.2 Danio rerio
GGCAATTATCGCATTCTTGCAAATCAATACCTGAGAGTGCCACTGGACAGGTGTATATAGAGAATGGGTGAGAGAGGAAAAGAGTGTTAGGGTGAGATGGCAAGGTGGGAATTAAAATGCACACAAAAAAGGACAAGCTATATTAAACACATGAACTGTGACACAAAGGACAGAGAAATCCAAACAAGACTCTTACTGGTACGCCAGAGTAGCACTGAAGTGTTTATTAATGTAGGTCTCCAAGACAGGGTTGAAATGCTGAAACTTTATGTCACCGATCAGTGAGATGATGAAAACCTGAAGACATAAAGCAAAAATGCCAGCTTTAGATCTTCGTGTATGTGACGTTGGTCAAGCTTAAAGGCAACATGAAAATACATTATTTTTAGATCTATATAAAAAAATGAATGACAGCTCGGTTAGGATTTCCGCAGGTTTCAAGTCTAATTCAAGACATTTTATGAATTAAATGTCAGATGTATATAGTGTTAAGAATGCTTTTCTAATAAATATTTGCCTCCTTAAAAAAATGTACTGTAATTTAGCTCTACTATTATGTCATTTTCATTTATTTATTATCTTCTTATTTACTTATTATATTATTATTAGTTAGGTCATTTTAATGTGTATATGTAATTGTGCACTGGCCACTTTATTAGGTACACCTTACTAGTACCAGGTTGGACCCCCTTTTGCCTTCAGAACTGCCCTAATCCTTCATGGCATAAATTCAACAAGGTACTAGAAATATTCCTCAGAGATTTTGGGCAATATTGACATGATAGCATCACGCAGTTGCTGCAGATTTGTCAGTTGTACATTCATGATGGGAATCTCCCGTTCCACCACATCCCAAAGGTGCTCTATTGGACTGAGATCTGCTGACTGTTGAGGCCGTTCGAGTACAGTGAACTCATTGTCATGTCCAAGAAACCAGTCTGAGATGATCCGCACTTTATGACATGGCGCGGTATCCTGCGTTAAGTAGCCATCAGAATATGGGTACACTGTCATAAAGGGATGGACAGGGTCAGCAACAATACTCAGGTAGGCTGTGGCATGTTGACATGATGCTCAATTGTTACTAACGAGCCCAAAGTGTGCCAAGAAAATATCCCCCACACCTTTACTCCACTACCACCAGCCTGAACTGCTGAAACAATACAGGATGGATCCATGCTTTCATGTTGCTGATGCCAAATTCTGATACTACCATCCGAATGTCGCAGCAGAAATCAAGACTCATCAGACCAGGCAATGTTTTTCCAATCTTCTATTGTCCAATTTTGGTGAGCCTGTGTGAATTGTAGCCTCAGTTTCCTGTTCTTAGCTGAGTGGCACCTGGTTTGATCTTCTGCTGCTGTAGCCCATCTGCCTCATGGTTGGATGTGTTGTACATTTAGAGATGCTCTTCTGCATAACTGGGTTGTAACGAGTAGTTATTTGAGTTGCTGTTGCCTTTCTATCAACTGGAACCAGTCTGGCCATTCTCCATTGCCCTCTGGCATCAACAAGGCATTTGCTCCCACAGAACTGCCGCTCATTGGATATTTTCTCTTTTTCTGACCATTATCAGATGGTTGTGCGTGAAAATCCTGGTAGATCAGCAGTTTCTAAAGTACTCAAACCAGCCTGTCTGCCACCAACAACCATGCCACGTTTAAATCACTTTTCTTCCCCATTCCGATGCTCGGTTCGAACTGCAGAAGATCGTCATGACCATGTCTACATGACTAAATGCATTGAGTTGCTGCCATGTGATTGGCTGATTAGAAATTTGCGTTAACTAGCAGTTAAACAGGTGTACCTAATAAAGTGGCCGGTGAGTGTATACAAGAAGGCTGTGGATTTTTTGTGCTGTTTTGTAGACTGCATAGTTATTGTATGCCTAGTTGATGTGGTGGAAAAAATGGGGGAAAAATTAGTTATTAGCCACATATTTTAAATAATGTGTCAAATCTTGCAAACTCAAGTTGTATACATTCCTTTTTTTAAAAAGACAAGTTTTAAAAGCTATATTAAATTAAATATTGCCCAATAGAGTGTTCAAGTCAGTGTCCCCACCATAAATATATTAAAACAACTTTTAAACAGGGTGGCACGGTGGCTCAGTGGTAAGCACCGTCACCTCAAGAAGGTCGCTGATTCGATCCTCGGCTGGGTCAGTTGGCTTTACTGTGTGTTGTTTGTATGTTCTCCCCATTTTCTCCGGGTGCTCCGGTTTCCCCCGGAGTCCAAAGGCATGTGCTATAGGTGAATTGAATAAACTAAATTGGCCGTAGTGTGTGTGTGTGTGTGTGTGTGTGTGTGTGTGTGTGTGTGTGTGTGTGTGTGTGTGTGGGAGAGTGTATAGATGTTTCCTAGTACTGGGTTGTGGCTAGAAAGGGCATCCGCTGCGTAAAAAATATGCTGGAATAGTTGGTGGTTCATTCCACTGTGGTGACTCCAGATTAATAATGGACTAAGCCGAAGGAAAATTAATGAATGAGTAAATAAATGAGATTCTAGTTATTATTATCAATACAAATACAAACGTTACAATAAATACAATCCCACTTTTTATATTTTTAATATGTACTCATTTAATGTCTGTATCAACCAAATAATCATCATCATCTAATTATTTAGGTTGTCTGACATGTCCAGCTTTCCATCACAGGGAAAACTCATCCATCAGAGGCAAATGCTGGAAGCTGCGGGTGTCTGAAGAGCGAGTTAAATAATCAATACTTGCCAAGGCATTAAAAACCAGCGTATCGTATGTTTCTTCCTCAGAGGTCTCCATCATGATATTAAAGAGAGCGTCCAGTGTGTCCTGCAGGAACTAAAGGAGCACAAAAGAAAAGCTTTCCGTCATAAAAGCAGCATTTTGCAGAAGGCCAAGTGTTGTGTTTTCTCACAGCCTTACTTTAATAATCTCCCCTCCTTCCACTTCCATCAGTTTCTGAAGAATTTCTTCAAGTCTCTCCGTGTTTGATCTCCAGTTGAGAAGCCCCAGAAGGTCAACTGAGTCAGAGAAAATAAAAAAAAACTTTTAGAAATACACCTACTGCACAAAAACTTAGCGGCCTCACACTGTTACATATGGCTCTTCAAGAGAAAATTGAGTATGAAATTAAAGTGCCTCTATTATGATCCCCTACAAAAGGTTTACATCTATCCAAGGTCATAAACACTTTGTCAAAAAAATAAAATCGTTAAACACTTCACAGCGTCAGCTCTTTTCAATCTGTGTCTAAATTAATGGTTCAATGATAGTGTTTCTAAGCTCCTCCCACTTTGAGAAACTACACTTTACTTTTACTTTGTGATTTAGGCCCAATTCCAATTCTACCCCTAAGCCCTTCCCCTTACCCCTCGTTTTGCACGTTCACATGAAGGGGTAGGGGTGTCCCAACTCTCTTTAGCTTGGGTGCAGGAATAAGGGAAAGGGCTAGATACCCCTTAAAACTGTGATTGTTCAGGACCACAGTCGAAACCAAGGGGTAAGATAATTTCCCAGAATACACCAGCTACAACGGCAGCATAGCTGCACCCGGATATAAGGAAATTCACAAATTAGTATTTTTTTCATTATTGCAAATTTTTGCAACAAACAAGGATATGTTTTATTACATTCATAACCACGTTTGTGGTTTACCTTCCTGCTAAAATTAAAACTGCTAAATTTTCGATATCTATAATCCATAATAATAACTCCTGTATAGCAGTCTTACAACATTCTGACACTCGATGACACTCGAATACCCTGTCAGAAAAGTCTAGTGTCTGGGAATGAGCTTTTTACAGTGTCTGCTATAATGTTAATGCTGTTTTCATGTGTTTACATAGATGAATATGGCCACAGTGTAAATGCACAGTACAGTTATGAGCTTATTGCCATATTATATTGTTATGATAACATGATATAAGCCTTCAGTGATTTCCTGAAGAAAAATACCAAAAAATAACGCAACTGGAATAGCTACAGCAATCGCCATCGTCAATCCCTTATGAAGCAAAAGATTGCAATGACATATGATGACGTGTGCACATATTGTAGTGCTGTTCCATTTTTTAGCGGTACATTTTGAATCCCTTCCCCTTTACACTCTATTTCAAGGGCCAACATGGAAGAAAAAAGGGGTACAAAATAGAATTGGGATTATGTCTGAACTGTCATTCGCTTAAGTTGTGACATTTAAATGCAAAGATAACATCGTTTATTATAACAATTTCATTCATTCAATTATTTGTTCATTATTTGTCAGGGGTTGCCACAGCAGAATGAACTGCCAACTATTCTAGCATGTTTTACGCAGTGGATGCCATTTCAGATGCAACCCAGTACTGGGAAACACCCACAAACTTTCACATTTACACACTGCAATTTAGTTAAATTTGCTACATTTATTCTTCCATGGCGGGGCGCCACGCCAAAATTCATCCCGCCACGGCTACATTACAGCTTCTCATTCAAAACATTTAATTTTTTTAATAGCGGGTTATAATCGCACCAAAACGCATTAAAGGGTAAGTGAATTATAATAGCGCAAACTTTTCTGTAACCGTAGTAGTGCTGTGCGTCATTTGTTTACCCTGTTAAGGTTACGTGCTGGCAGACTGACTGGCTGACTGACAGGTGCATGATGGGTGAGGCCAGCAAACACGACGTATTGCCGTTTCACTTTACGCATTAATGCTACTCTGTTGGACTATTGGAGACATTCATAAATATTCCTAGCAAATCTAATAAATGCTGGAGACATACTCGTTACATAAACACACTAAATGGCACCCAGCAGTTGTTGCTTGAAGCGGCTTATATTTGAGGTGGCGTGCAAGAAGTTTTGGGGAGAAGGGGAGAAGGAGGGGAGCGAACAACTGTTGTCAGTCAGCTCACAAAATGAGACACAAACCGTGCGGAGACGCATGATTTTAGAGTTTACAAAGTTAAAATGCAAAGAAATAAACAGTAATTTAATGCCCTGCAACAATTGTTATTAGTAATTTCATATACAGATAACCACAATTTATATCATTATAAAGATAATCGTGCTCATATAAACACTATAAAGGAGGACTTCTCCCTCAATCCCTGGGTCTGAATCATAGGTCTGAATGCAGGTCTCTTGCCCTGTCTATTTTAACCATTAGCCCTGTTAGTAATCTAGAGGATTTAGGCAAACACAGCAGCACGGCGATGTGTCAAAATGTGAACGAACTCCTGATAAAAGACAACGTCCACCATTCTCCAAATCTCGTACTGCTCTCCTGACAAAAATGCTTTCTGCACACAAACAGCTTTGCTGTATCGGTCCTGACAGCATCGCAGGGAAAAACATGCAATAAACCTTGTGGATCTTAGAAACAAACACATACGACCCTTCGTGAACAGCTAAACACTGTGTGCCGTAAATCCGTGTCTCACAGCTTGGCACTGGCAGGTCTGCTTTGTCTTCGGAAAGCACATGCAGTTATGAATAATTAAGAAGTCGGCTCTTCTCATAGGATAAGAAAACTCAGCTATGAATAATAATGAGAAACCAGCGCGTCTTCTTTACACTTGCAATTCTGCATTCCGTCGCCGATTTTGATTCCGCCCCAAAAATCATTTTAAACCCAGAAGCTGAAATTAGCTGACAAAAGCTAAAAATTATTCAGTTTTCCCCACAATTAAAGCTTACAGGTGCTAATGCTGTCTTAACTGATGCTCAACACACAAAAATCTGTTAAAATCCCCAAAAAGTACTCAAGGGTTCCTTGAACCTTTAAAGGAGAGAAGATTTTTTCAACACATTTCTAAACATAATAGTTTTAATAACTCATTTCTAATAACTGATCTATTTTATCTTTGCCATGATGACAGTAAATAATATTTGACTAGATATTTTTTCAAGATACTAGTATTCAGCTTAAAGTGACATTTAGGGCTCTATTTTAACGGTCCATGCTCAGAGCACAAAACGCAGAGCGCAAACGCTTTCAGGGCGTGTCAGAACGCGTTTTTGCTAATTTAAGGACGGGAAATCTGTCTTGCGCTGTGGCGCATGGACTAAAAGGGTTGAGTTTATTTTCTTAATGAGTTATAGGTGTGTTTTGAGAATAAACCAATTAGAGTCTCATCTCCCATTCCCTTTAAGAGCCAGCTGCGTCGCGCCAAGAGCGCATTCGCTATTTACAGGACGCAAAGCAAGTCTAAGTGGAAAAAATGAGCATTTCACAAGCAAACAGTTAACAGTTAACGTTTTTTTAACAGAAAACTGTTAAACAGAGCATCTACTGCGTGAGAATGAGAGATAATGGATCTACTTTCACTTTCGCTCTTGGATAAGGAAACCTTTATGCACAGACATCAATTAGTCTATCAATAAATACTTTTGTTTGTTAAGCGCAAATATTAGTTTCAAAACTATTTTATAAATTCAGTTCTAATTTCCAGCAAACGAATAAATGAATAATAATAGCAAAATGTGCTCAAAAACCTGAGTTATATCCTAAAACACATGCTGTGCCCCTTATGGTCTAAAACCTGACAGGTGGGCAAATCTAAGCTTGTTTTTAATAAAACAAATATAAATATGGATATAATAAATAATACTGCTAATAATAATAACATTATACAAAAGCAAATTGTTATGAATGAACTGAAAAAGCCTCCCGAGATGAAGAAGACATATAAAAGCAGTGATTTTTCATATTTATGTAGGCTAGAAAATAATATGTTTTGTAATATTTTAATCCTTTATATTTATATCCTATATCTATTCTTATTATATACCATATATATCCTTAATATTTAAATTTTTTCATATGTAAAGATATTTGCCTATTGCTCTCTTATGTGTATTAAGCAGTGCGTAAGCGAGGCGCAACTCTGCGCCGGAGTTTAGACTGGGTTAGTTTTGGTCTAATGAAAAATCTATTATAGATTCTCAAAATAGCAACGCGCCAGCTGTCCGCCTCAGAACGCCTCCCTTTTTAGACCAGAACGCCTATGGGCGCACAAATGAGCGCTAATGCATTTGCTATTTAAACAGCGTAGCGCAACGCCTCAAAACGACTCTTGCGTCAAGCTAAATCTACCAAAAGACTATTGCGCCGCGCCTTGCGCCACACTGTGCCGGGTGTATGATAGGGCCCTTAAAGGCTTAACTATATTAACTAGGCAGGTTAGGCTAATTAGGCAAGTCATTGCATAATGGTTGTTTGTTCTGTAGATTATCGGAAAAAACATTGCTAAATGGGGCTAATAATATTGACCTAAAAATGGTTTAAAAAAAATTTAAAACTGCTTTTATTCTGGCCAAAATAAAACAATTAAGACTTTCTCCAAAATAAAAAAACATTACAGAAAAAACTGTATAAAAATTCTTGCTTCGTTAAACATCATTTAGGAAATGTTTAAAAAAGAAAAACTCATAGGAGAGCGAATAACTCTGACTTTAACTGTATATATTATATTACATCATATATTTACATTAATACCCACATGATGCTGAATTAGAAAAGGGACTGGCTCTTACCATTTTGTGTGAGCTTCGTGGAACAGGTGAGGGTTGCAATCTGAAAGCTGTCTTTGGTGACAGGAACGGCGCCGCCATGATGGAAGGATTTTCCTGTCTGTCTTTCTTTTTCTTCCACTTCAGTGTACGTGCCGGGCAGAGACAAGTAAGTCTTGGCATCATCAGCTTTCTTCCCATCCACCTGTTGGAACAGAAAAGGAATTTGAGCTATTGTGTGTTTCAAAGATGATTGTCTTGTTAGACAGTAAGGCCGCATCATTTGGACCAATAATAGATACTGCAGGTATAATGGGAAGTCCAGAAAGGTTGAATAGAGAAGGTTACATACCAAGATGAGTTTCAGCAAGGAAACCAGGACACTTTTTAAAACTTTTTATTTTATTTAATTGATATTTAATTATTAAATATTGATAATTAATTCAAGGTGACACAGTGGCTCAGTGGTTAGCACTGTCGCCTCACAGCAAGAAGGTCACTGGTTCGAGTCCAGGCTGGGTGAATTGGCATTTCTGTGTGGAGTTAGCATGTTCTACCCGTGTTGGCGTGGGTTTTCTCTGGGTGCTTCGGTTTCCCCCACAGTCCAAAGACATGGTATAGGTGAATTGAATAAACTAAGTTGAACATATTGTGTGTGGAGAGTGTATGGGTGTTTCCCAGTACTGGGTTGTGGCTGGAAGGTCATCTGCTGTGTATAACATATGCTGGAATAATTGGCGGTTTATTCCACTGTGGCAAGCAGAAGGAAAATAAATGAATTAATGATAATGCATGAAATTGATTAAAAGGGCCAAAAATGCACCTTGAATGTTATTAAATAATTATCTATGACATAAAATAATATCAATTTGAATGTTTTGCTCCCAAATTAAGACCCTGGACCACACACATATTTTCTATTTCTATTTTTTACATGAAGTAACAGTAAAACATAAACTACATGTTCCATAAAGACATTTAGTAAATATCCAACAGCAAAATGATCAAAACTCAATTCTTGATTAGTAATGTGCATTGCTAATAACTATTTGCAAAGAAATATTTATTTAGTTTAACTTAATTAATAAAATTTCATTCTTTCATTTATTTTCTTTTCGGCTTAGTCCCTTTTATTAATCTGGGTTCGCCACGGCGGAATGAACAGTTATGACCTTCTACGCAATGACCTTCTTGGTGTGACTGCGCCACTGTATCGCCAACAAAAATTAAATTTAAAAACTCTAATACAAAAAAATATAAAATAATAACTCTTTTCTATTTTAGTTTTAGTTTTTTTAACTAACCAAGTGAAACATTTCCAGTGTGTAAAGCAGGAACATTTTCATTATCATTAATCACATTACAGAAGAAAATTTACAAAGTAGGACATTTAAGCGGAAAATTATATATGTACATACACACACACACACATATATACGTACGTGCGTGCGTGCGTGCGTGCGTGTGGCATGGTAGCTCAGTGGGTAGCGATGTTGCCTCACAGCAAGCTGGTTGCTGGTCCGAGCCCCAGCTTGGACAATTGGCATTTCTGAGTTTGCATGTTCTCCTTGTGTGGGTGTGGGATTCCTCTGAGTGCTCTGATTTCTTCCACAGTCCAAAGACACGTGCTGTAGGTGAATTGGGTAAGCTAAATTGTCCATAGTGTATGGGTGTATGTCCTGGTCCTCCAAATTGGGGGCTGAGCATTGGGCTAACAACTCAGCCCATAAAAACTAAATGTCACGAAACATATGGTGCGGCTTAATATCAACTTCAATATAAATATACACACACACATATATATATATATATATATATATATATATATATATATATATATATATATATATATATATATATATATATATATATATATATATATATATATATATATATATATATATATATACATACATACACACACATTTATTTATTAATTTAATTTTTTAAATTAAAATTTATTTTCGGCTTAGTCCCTTATTAATCAGGTGTTTCATATAGCCCATGTTTTGGAACTGTGGGTGAAACCAGAGCACCAGAAGGAAACCCACGCCAACACAGGGAGAACATGCAAACTCCACACAGAAATGCCTACTGACCCAGCTGAGGTTCGAACAAGCGACCTTCTTGGTGTGAGGGGACAGCGCTATCCACTGCGCCACCAAATTAATTTAATTTAATTTAACTTAACTTAACTTAACTTAACTTAACTTAACTTAACTTAACTTAACTTAACTTAACTTAACTTAACTTAACTTAACTTAACTTAACTTAACTTAATTTAATTTAATTTAATTTAATTTAATTTAATTTAATTTATCAAGATAAACAAATACATTTTGGGAGTCTAGCTCCCAAGTATATTTTATTTCAGTCAACTTTTGATTTTTTGTAAGTGTTGTAAGCTTGATTAAATATATCCATATCAGATTTATTATAGTAGTATCATTGATATTCTATCTTGCTCATATTTATTAGTTTTATTATTATGTGAACAGATATACAAATTACAGAAATGTGTGTGTGTGTGTGTGTGTGTGTGTGTGTGTGTGTGTGTGTGTGTGTGTGTGTGTGTGTGTGTGTGTGTGTGTGTGACACCTCTTTCATATAGGATGCATAAGCATAAGTAATTACCATTTTTATAAGCACAACACAACACACATACCTGCCCTGAGGATGAGTAGCAAATGTTTTTTGCCTGCACTGTCCCATTAAACTGCATCTGCACTGAACACAGACGACTCCTTTAAGATGCTCACCTTGTAGACAATGAGTTCATGTTTCCCATCTGGAAGTGTGGTGCCATCCGACTTCATCAGGCGCACAAAAGCCATGCCAAAAGGCTTCTCAGACTTATCTCTGGCTACAGAAATGCAAACAAACAAGCATTCAACACAAAAAAATATACAGAAAGAGCTTATGTTCTCAAACTGGAGTCAGTGAAAATGCTGATGGGATTATTTACGATCTGGAAGAACATTAGAGTATCTATTCCCAATTTTTAAAAACATATAATTGTTATTCACATCTTGAATCAACTTCATAAAATATGCAGGCTATCTTGTTCTCAGAATGCATGCAAATATGGTCAGAAAGTTAGAGAAGTCCTGCAGAAATCCAAACACCAGAAATACACATGCATACACATGCTGGGGGTTTACTAAATCCGGTTTTACTGACAAAATGCACATGATTAAATCGCCCAGCCCTACTCACAATCTTGCGATGATCTGTGTCTGAAGGTGAGCCTCAGGTGACATCGACACACGTCCTCTATAGGTATAGCCACCTGTCGGATAGAAAAACAGTGAATGAAAGCCCTTCACCTGACCTGTGTTCAAGGGTTTAAACACTCCTCTTAACACAAGAGTCAGGAGTCACACTGACCTCGACATGAAAAGAATCACAGAAGGGGGATTTTTTTTTTTTCATGCTTGGCAGCAAAAAAAGCTGCAGGACATGAAGTGAAAATAGTGGAAGCAACTTGAATAGGGGACATATTTGAGCTTAAAAAAAAATCCAGGATATTTTCAACATAAAACATTACAGAAAGAAAAAAGGGTCACAACTTTATATTAAGTGTCCTTAACTACTTTGCACTTGCATCAAAAAGTAAATGCATTGTATTTGCTGTGTTCATAATGTGTTGCAGATCACTTCTGGTGCTATTGAGGTGGGATATGGATAGATTTAGGGACAGGTTTAGTGGTATAGCTAGGTTTAAGGATGGGTTAAAATGTAAGGGATGATCAACAGTGTAATTAAAGATGCAATTACAGAACTAACTACAAGTTCAATGTAAAAACACATATTTACACAATAAGTACATTGCACCAAATTATTAATTTTAGTGTAAGTGCATATTAGTTAGGGACACTTAATATAAAGTGGGGCCAAAAAAGGCATGCATTCAATATGCATTTCATGTTGCATGTGTTTACATCTTAAACAAGGTGTCAGATTATTTTTTACAAATAAAGTAATAGTTTCAAATAAAGTAGTTTTATAATTTATTAAAATCATAAATAACTGAAGTAAAATACATTTAAATATTATTTTACTTCAGCTACAGTAGTTGCCAATGAAAACTTTAGCTTGTAAATAACTGAGATCATATATCTAACATTAAAATACATTTTACTGACGCTGAGTGGGACAGGTGTCATTCTAGTTCAGCTACTTTAATTCATATGTTTTGGTCCTGCCCTTCCCTGCTTTCTTTTTGGAGGCAAGTTTTTGTCTCATTGTCTGCTATTAAAAATGTTGTTAATCCACCTTGTATTATTATAGGTTTATTTCTCCCACCTGGCTACACTTTACCCTCTCACTTTGCAGACATTGTAGCCTTCATAATACTTCTGGCTAGGTGTTTAATTCTTCTAAACTCATCTTTTTTCTCATACTTGTTGGATAAGAAATAAAAAATAAGACAAATAAATAAAGTAAGAAGACATATGTGTATATATATATATATATATATATATATATATATATATATATATATATATATATATATATATAAATTAAGACTACAAAAATTAATGCAGGAAAAACTGGAAAAAAAATTAAGTCACATTTTTCTTTAATGGTCTGTTTGTTGAATTTAAGTTACATTGCATCTACATGCTAACTAATTCTCATTAGATTATAAGTAGACTGTTAGGTTAGGGTTGGGATTAGGGTTGGTGTAAATTGACATGTGCTTGCGTACTTTCTTATAATCAGTTAAATGTCTGTTGAAGGACTGGTAAATGTCAGTATCAACAGATATTAAGCAGACAGTCTACTAATACTCAAATGGACCATCAAAATAAAGTGTACCAAAAATTGTAGCACAGTAAAATCTGCATCAACGTTTATGCAAAAATAAAAAGTATTACCATGGTAATAAAGACATTATTAAATAAATAAATAAAATGTACATTGCACAAAATGTATTATTCAGTTTAATTATAATATTTGCAATTATTAGTTAGCTAATTTTGTTAGCCGTAAACAAACTGAACGTTGAAATGAAATTGAAATAAAATTAAACCAATGAGTATAAATATTTTACTTATTTTATTTCTGCTGTTTGCAAGTATTTCATTTTTCATTTAGTTGAATGGCATACTAAAAGGACTGAAATAAAAACATAAAAATGTTAAAAAAAAAAAAACACCATTACAAAAACTCTTTTTGCTAAGATTACACATTTTTTAAAAAACGTTATTACTATTTTAATACTTAAAATACAGAAAATTTGTCCTAGAAAAATAAACATAAAAAGAAAAGGTTACGTTTGTTCATGAAACATATGCTTTTCATTATCTTGATTTATTATGTCAGGTATACTGTTAAAATATAGATGTAGTGTCCGTGACATCACCCATATAAGTAGGTTTCTGTAAAGCACAGATGAAACCACATGTGGGCGTGGCCGTGCGTAGTTGCGTCGACCGGGATTAACCAAAAAAGGGGCAAAGAGGCGAAGCGTGAGCGGAGCTGCAGATGCCTGCTAGCATTTTGCTTAGACTGGCTTTTCTTTAGGAGAAACGCTTAATGCTTCACTACCTGCGACTCATTTGTGTTCTGACCATATGTACTTGGTTGTACACTACATCAATTAGGTGTTTAGTCTTTTTAAAACACTGTTGGTATACATTGAGCCATTAAACATTGTTCTTATGATGTTTTTCTACTGAAGGAAATGTGAATTAATTTCAAATACTTCAAATATAGTCTGAATTGGTAAATGCAAGGCTATTGATGAAATCCAGGCATAACACAGAATGACAACTTTTCAGATGACTGTTCTATAACATATAGTTAATCAATCTGTCAGATTCTGGAGTGCTGTACAGCAGGGGATCTCAGCCTGCAACCCCTAAAATAACAACACCAGTGACTTGCAACCCCCTCTATGCTTGGAGGTGGTTATAAGCATCCAAATATTGCACACAATAGTGCACATACACCAATAGGAACTATATAAACAAGCTTACTGAGGGCACAAAAATGTGCAACAGTCTATTTTTATAATCATTATTCTTTTGTTTAATATTAATCTTACTTAATGAGAATGGTGAGCACAATGTTTATAGCACAAGACTATTATTGGTTTATTTTAGAGACTTGGAGCCACTTGGAGATTTTCCTCCTTGGTTAGTCGTGGCCTTTATTTTTAATGTACAATTGAAGTCAGAATTATTAGCCTCTCTTTTTTTTATATTTGTCGAATGATGTATATCAAAGCAAGGAAATTTTCACAGTATGTCTGATAATATTTTTTATTCTGGAGAAAGTCTTATTTGTTTTTTGTTTTTTTCCAGCTAGAATAAAAGCAGTGTTTATTTTTTATATAAAACTTTTTAAGAACAAAATTATAAGCCTTTAAGAAGCTTTATATTTTTTGATAGTCTACAAAACAAACCATCTTTACACAATAACTTACCTATTTACCCAAACCTGCCTAGTTAACCTAATTAACCTAGTTAAGCCTTTAACTGTCACTTTAAGCTGTATAGAAGTGTCTTGAAAATTATCTAGATAAATATTATGTACTGTCATCATGAAAAAGATAAAATAAATCAATTATTAGAAATGAGTTATCATGTTTATAAATGTGTTGACAAAATCTTCTCTACATTAAACAGAAATTGAGGACAAAATAAAAAAGGGGGCTAATAATTCTGACTTCAACTGTATGTGAGTGCCATAAAGGTGTCAAGTTAAACATTATACTGTAAAATCAATCTGCTGCAACTAACACTATTGCTGTGATGTTAATCTAAAATAAAAGCCCCAAGGGTCGCAATCCAATGAGAAAAAAACAATTATTAGGTACATATTAAATATATTATAAGTTAAAAACTATTTCATATGCTGCAGGTTATGAATAAAATATAAATTTAATAAAATATATGAGATTTTTGGAAATCACCAAGCGGCACCCAGAGCACACCAATCACAACCCTCCAGAGCAGCGGTTCCCAACAGGGGGGTTCTGGCCCACAAGGGGCCTCAGCGAGCTTTGTGGGGGGTCGCGTCATATTTAAAACATTTCTTAGCAGTGGACAATTAGGAGAATGATCATGTTGCCTTAGTTCATTTTATCCCCTAGCTCAGTGGTCCTCAACCATCGGTCTGTGGATCAATTGGTACCAGGCTGCACAAGAAATTCTTCATTATTTCCGTTTTATTATTCGAGTCTGAACAATCTTTTATTTTGAAAAGTGACCGTATTCTCTCGCTTACAACTTGGCCACTTTAGAGCCCAAATTTAACCCAAAAGCAGCAAAATGAGTAAGAAACAGACGTCTTTGGAAAGTTTCTTTGCCAAGGGGAAAAGGCCAAGTGAAGAAACTGCCAAGGAATGGATCCGCAACCCATTTGTCAACAAATCAGGTGAATCCAGCATGTCTGTGCAAGAAGATCAACTGATGGATCACAAATGACGGCAGCATTTTAGGGGCTGTTCGCATATCGTGTATTTCTAGAGTTTGCACAAGTTTGTTGTTTCTAATGTAGATGCGCGGTTTGAGCGCACAAGCGGCGTGCCACGCTCGCACTAATGAACCCCAGGCCACGAACACACCGCAAGTCACGTGACAAGAATCGACCGATCAGCTTCAGCTTGTATGGAATATTTACATTTCGGTAAGATAAGTTTTCTCAGACAAACACACAAACACTGCAGTGCTTTGTACTTTTCTAAATAAAACTTGTATCAGAGCGACAGCAATGTTTTTTTCAGCTTGTCATCCTCTGAAAAAATGGTTAAAGGTCGCCTAGCAAACTACAAAACACCGAAAAAGTTGGGAACCACTGCTCCAGGGGGTCCTGACCCCCACTTTTAGAACCACTGCATTACAGGTTTAAAGAAAATGATCTTAAATAAAATGAATACTGTATGTGCCATCAATCCATCTCTTCTTGTCTTGTTTCTCTCTTTGAATTAGCAGGATTTGAACGCAAGTAACATAAGACAGTCCAGTGATGTCAAACTGTCTTGCTTCCATCTTCATGACACAACTTCTTCCTTACCGAAAGTGACATCAGCATATACTTTATATTAAAAATTAAATTACTTTTAGTAAAATATTTTCAAGTTTGCTTTTTACATTATTATTAATTTAACATAAATAAAACAATGAACTTATGGATCTTATAAATACATTTATAGATATGATATAAAAGTGTATAAAAATGGAACTCAGCTGGGAAATGCCAGCCACTTAAATGGTTTCCATGCTGAAAAAAACAGCTTAAACCAGCATAGGCTGGTTGGCTGGTTTTAGCTGGTTGACCAGCCTGGTTTTAGAGGGGTTTTGGCCATTTCCAGGCTGGTTTCCAGCTATTTCCAGCCTGATCTTAGCTGGTCAGGCTGGGAGGTGACCAGCTAAAACCAGCTTGACCAGCCTAACCAGGCTGGGAGCCCAGCTAAAACCAGCTGTGTCCATCTTAAACCAGGCCAGTCAAGCTGGTTTTAGTTGGTTTTAGCTGGTCATTTTCCAGCCTGACCAGCTAAGACCAGGCTGGAAATGGCCAAAACCCCTCTAAAACCAGGCTGGTCAACCAGCTAAAACCAGCCAACCAGCTTAGGGTGGTTTAAGCTGGATTTTTAGCAGGGTTGTTAACACAATTAAGTGCACAGCATGCCATATTATGGAAGAAATAATTCCGAAAGGCAACTGAATGTGGAAAGTTACATAAAACTATACGGTATATATGCAGAGATGATTAGTATCTAATTAGCCTGAATGTCAGTGACGGCAACCAGCGAGATCTAGCTGTCACTCAAGTGGCCACGCCCTCAATTATGCAGACTTAATATAACTTAATTTAAATGAAATGGATGAGTTATAAAAGTTTCTGCTGTAAAGTTGGCCATTTTAACAGCGGGCTCAATAGAAATGCTCTATTTTGGAGCCAGGACTAGTGGAGTTTTAATGAATTGCAGTTTCAGTTGCTTTCGTATTAGCTTCACGAGGGAGAGCAGGAGGTTTCCGCTTGGTTATAATACAAAGTTTTAGAAGCTTTAAGAATTTAACTTAATTAGCAGAATTATTAGTCACTCTTCTATCCTGTTTCCATATTCGGCTGAATATCCTACAGTAAAAGTTAAAGTCCTGTGACTTTGTAAAACAGGTTAAAACACTTGACCCATGCACAAGATAAAGCAGGATTGCGCTGCAGATTGATGCTCTGCTTTAGAGACTGCTGATGCGAGTCAATTCAAAAAAACACAGAGCGCAGATATCACTGTTTTTGTTTTGGTCCTGGTGTTTGTACCTTAACCGTCTCATTCCAGCACGGCTGCTTGACTTGATAGTAGATGACAGACTTGTATTCAGTGATCCCTTCATAACCAGCTCCAGGAAAGATGGCTTTCTGAAAAGAGAAAAACATCTGCTGGAAGAAAAATCGCTTTCTTTTCACATACAGTAAGTTTGAGGCAAGGAAAAAAAAGTTCAATGTTAACAAGAGCAGAAGTTGAAGGAAACTGTGATGCAAGGAGATACAAGGAGACTGAAAGACAAGCTTAAATCTCTGAAAACGGGAGATGCGTTTAGGTGAAAAAAAGAGAGAGTTCTTCTGTGTTCACAAGTGTAAACAGGACACGCTTATATGAGCATTACAGTTGGAAATAGCATTTGGCGAGAGCGGTGCTGTAAAAGCTTTCTGTGGCGTGTGTTTGGACATTTAAAGACAGCAGCCGTTTCATAAAGGAGAAAGATCTGCGAGCTGTTTTTATGCCAGCAACAGTTCTGCTGTCAAAACACAGAGATAAAGGGGGTGGATGAGCGCTGCATGCTAAACAGCGAAAACTGTTAGTCAACATAAACCAGACCAAGGACAATGCAACCAGGCAAAGTGTTTCTCATTCAAATCATTCAAATGACTTTGATTGTGGCAGAGGTGTGCAATGTTGACAGAGTATTTTTGATAAGGACAATTTAACGAAATTTTGCTAAGTGTGTTTTTGTGCTGGTACAGGCTTGTCGTTGTGATAAATGTTTTACACTAAAAGCCCACGGTAGGTGGTGGCAAGCGCCTGGCTGCATCCGAAACCGCCTACTACTCAGTAGGTACTGCATTTGAATTTAAACGTACTACTTGGCCGCTAGAAAACTACATTCTATACAGTATGAATGGAATTCGGACGTACTACATTCGCCATTTGTCATGGTCACATGACCTGCCTGTGTCAGTTGCGTCGCTTCCCTCCCCTTCATGAATTCCCCTGCAGGGCATCATGGGATAGTCCAGCATGCATGGGATGTGCACTTCAGAATCTCGCCGAAAGTATTAAGCCATCCGGGTATTTCTAGCATACTGATTTTCGAATTCTATGAATTCGGACATACTACTCGGCTCGCATACTGATTTTAGCGTACTGTATAGCAGGGGTTCCCAAACTTTTCAGCTCGCGACCCCAAAAATAATCATATCAGTGGCTCGCGACCCCCATTTTTCAAGGTGGTTGTACTGTAAATATGTAAACGTTGCAGACACAACTATAGGCAAATATAAACATGAGCTTATTGACAACACAAAAATGCAATAGTCTATTAGCCATATAATGTTTTTTAAAGTAATTTATGGATTTAATTACATTTTGCTTTTAAAATTAAAGGCTGATGACTGATTGTTATTTTTATGTTGCTGTTACTTTAATGCAACTATTAACTATATTCTGTCAGTTATGAATAAAATATGGTAATTCTAATAGTTTAATAAAACTTATTTGAGTTTTGGATATCACCAAGCGACCCCTTGTCATTGTCCCGCGACCCCCCAGGGGGTCCCGACCCCCACTTTGAGAACCACTGCTGTATAGAATAGAAGTATGCAGTTTCGGACGCAGCCCATGTTTTAGTGAGTGATTCGCTGAACCATTCATTGAAATGATTTGTTCACTGATTCACTCGTTTCAATGATTTTTTCCCTGATTCATCATTCAAATGATTTGCTCAAAAATGACCAAGGATGTTTCTCATTACCAAAAATATATCCTATGAGAAATGAGATTTTCCTGATAATCAAAACTTCAAATATTTTAACAAAAACTAATTTAAGGCTTACAACATTCATACAATGGTATATTCAGTTAAAGTCAGAATTATTAGCCCCCATGAATTTTTTCCTCCACTTTCTAAAAAAATATTTTTAAAATATATAGCTTAATGGGGCTAATAATATTGATCTTAAAATAGTTTTAAAAAAATTTAAAACTGCTTTTATCCTAGCCGAAATAAAACAAATAAGACTTTATCCAGAAGAAAAAATATTATCTGACATAATGTGAAAATTTCCTTCCTCTATTAAACATCATTTGGGAAATATTTAAAAAATTTAATAAAAAATTAAAAGGGGGGCAAATAATTCTTTTTTTTTTTTTTTTTTTTTGTCAAATAAGTTTTTTATTTGGTCGTTGAATAAACTTACAATAATCACAGGATTAATTTTCTGATATGCATATATTTACAAAAAAACAAACAAAAAAAAAAAACACCCCAAGCCCAGCCTGTAAGTATACACTGCAGTGATAATCAAAACAACTTTTTGTTACAATACATTGCTTTGGGGGGAAGAATTCCCCATGAAGTAACAAAAGAAAGGGCCCCAAATTTTATGAAATTGTCCAATATTGCCTTTTAAAATAAATCTTGTTCGTTCCAGGTGCAGAGTAGATAAGAAAAAACAAAATAGAAAGAAAAAAGCAAAAAGAAGCTAAAATCCTCCTTGTTTTGGCATTTTATTTTAATTAGCATGAATTGGAATGTTTTAAGGCATGGTTTAACACATCACGCTGCTAGTTTTAACATAACGCTAGCATGTTTTAGGATTTTTACTACGTTGCCAACCTGTTTCCAGAGGTGGGAAGTAACCAGTTACATTTACTTCGTTACATTTACTTGAGTAAAATTATTGGGTAACGAGTACTTTTGAGTACGTTTAAATATGTGTACTTTTACTCTTACGCAAGCAAATTATTCGAGAAAAATCAGTACTCTTACTCCACCACCTTTCACGGGGTTCCTCCGTTACTGTGATAATAAAAATTATCCATATGGTTTGTTTGTTTTTCTTAAGTTACTTATATATATACAAGTTACTTGAGTAACTTTTTCATAAGGTACTTTTTAATTCTTACTCAAGAAACTTTTAAGATTGTTACTTTTACTTGACTAAAAAAATTCCGCAAGTACTTGTACTCTTACTTGAGTACAGATTTTGGATACTCTACCCAACTCTGCCTGTTTCTAACATTGTTCACACCGAAAGAAACAAAACTATATGCTTCATCGTGCAGCCAATGCTTTTGAACCCCCAAAATCTACTTTTCTTTTAAAACTATAATGCCAATGTTATCATAGATACTAAATAACACATAACCCTCATGATGGGCATATCTGAAAAAGTTATACCACGGTAATATCATGTAACATCTGCAAAATACTGATGCAATATCTTGACTTACTTGTTTTAATAAGTGATGGAGTGGGAATCTTCTAACTGCTCCAAGACTTTAAAGCTAGTGAATATTTAATGTTATGGGGCTTCTTTACCTCCATGGGGTTTCCTTCTTCATCCAACACGCTCACTATGACTTCTACGTTCTTAGGCGTCTTCTTCTTGCCGCGATCAAACTCTCCTTGCAGCAGAGTTACATATATGTCATTCCTCACATAACCTGCAGACATAATAGTTGCACGTCAGTTGTTTGTTTAAAAAAGATCTGGGCAAAGAAACGACAACAGACAACAGAAGTGGGTCAGAAAGGCTTTAAAGGGACAGTTCACCCAAAAATGAAAACATTCTTATTATTTACTTACCCTTAAGTGATTTTAAACCTTTATAAGGAGTTTCTTTCTTCTGTTAAACACAAAATAAGATATTTCGAAGAATGTTGAAAACCTGTAACCATTGACTTCAATAGTAGGGGAAACTAATAGTATAGAAGTGTATAATAATGAATCCTAATTATTACTAATTAATTATAATCATTTACTCACTCTACTTGTCCCCTTTGAGCTAGTTCGCAACACAAGTCAAACGTTACAGGTTTTCAACATTCTTCAAAATACCTTTTGTATTTAACAGAAGAAAGAAACTAATAAAGGTTTGAGACAAGTAAAGGGTGAGTAAATAATGACAGAATTTTTTTTTTTTTTTGGGTGAACTATCCCTTTAATAAGTCAACGGTTAGAGATTTTCAACATTCTTCAAAATATCTTTTTTGTGTGTACCTGAAGAAAGAAACTCATAAAGGTTTGAAACAAGTAGAGTGAGTAAATGATGACACGTACTCCTACTCATTATTTACTAACCCTAAGGTGGTTCTAAACCTCTCTTCTGTTGAACATAAAAGAAGATATTTCGAAGAATGTTCAAAACTTGTAACAAGTAACTGTTTTCCCTTCCAGAGTAGTAGTAGTAGTGTAGCAAACTAGCTTAAAGGGCAAATATTAATAATTAATCATATTACTAAGAAATAATAATACTTCCCCTTTGAGCTTGTTCGCTACAGAAGTCAATGGGTACAGGTTTTTAACATTCTTCAAAATATCTTCTTTTGTGTTTAACAGAAGAATGAAACTCATAAAGGTTTGAAACAAGTAAAGAGTGATTAAATAATGACAGAGCTTACATTTTTGGGTTAATTATCCCTTTAATAAGTCAATGGTTAGAGATTTTATTGTGAAAGAACTCAGAGGTTTAAAAGCAAGTAAAGGGTGAGTAAATTATGAAACATTCTCGTACCTTATTATTAACTAACTCTCAAGTGGTTCTAAACCTTTATGGGGGTTTTTTTTCTAAAGAGTGAGTAAATTATGACCCGTGTCCTACTCATTTTTTACTAACCCTCAAGTGGTTCTAAACCTTATGAGGGTTTTTTTTATTAAACATAAAAGAAAATATGTCAAAGAATGTTGAAAACCTGTAACTATTGACTTCCATAGTAGGGAAAACAAATACTATAGAAGTGTAGGGAACTAGCTCAAAGGGGAAATACTAATAATTATTCATAATTATTACTAATCAATCATAATTTTTCCCCTTTAAACAAGTTTGCAATATAAGTCAATGGTTACAGGGTTTCAACATTCTACAAAATATCTTCTTTTGTGTTTAACAGAAGAAAGAAACTTAAAGGTTTAAAACAAGTAAAGGGTGAGTAAATGATGACACATACTTATCCTCATTATTTACTAACCCTTAAGTGGATCTAAAGCTTCATGAGTAGGTTCTCTCTTCTGTTAAACACAAAAGAAGACATTTCGAAGAATGTTGTAAACCTGTAACCATTGACTTCCATAGTAGGAAAAACAAATACTATGGAAGCGTAGCAAACTAGCTTAAAGTAGAAATATTAATAATTAATCATAATTATTACTAATCAATTACAATATTTCAACTTTGAGCTAGTTCGCAAAAGAAGTCAATGGTTACAGGCTTTCAACATTCTTCAAAATATCTTCTTTTGTGTTAAACAGAAGAATAAAACTCACAAAAGTTTTAAACAAGGGTGAGTACATGATGAAACGTACTCCTACTCCTTATTTACTAACCCTCAAGTTGTTCTTAACCTTTATGAGGTTTTTTTTCTGTTGAACACAAAAGAAGATATTTAGAAGAATGTGTTTTCCCTTTTATAGTAGGGAAAACACATTTTATGGAAGTGTAATGAACTAGCTCAAAAGGGAATTAATAATAATAATCATAATTATCACTAATTAATTACAATATTTTCTTTGAGCTTGTTCGCTACAGAAGTCAATGGGTACAGGTTTTTAACATTCTTCAAAATATCTTCTCTTGTGTTTAACAGAAGAAAGAAAGTCATAAAGGTTTGAAACAAGTAAAGGGTGAGTAAATGATGACAATTTACATTTTTGTTTGAACAATTCCTTTAATAAGTCAATGGTAAGAGATTTTAAACATTCTTCAAAATATCTTCCTTTATGTTAAACAGAAGACACTATGAATGGTTTAAAACAAGTAAATTATGACAGATTTACACTTTTTGGCTGAACTATCCCTTTAATAGCACTGTTAGGAGGATAAAAATGTTATGTTCTGAAGGATGCGTAGACTAACCTGGCAGGATAATTTCAGGAAAGCCCATTTTCCTGACTATAGCTGTTGTGCGATCCACAAAATGAGGGTAATCTTTCTGGACCTGGAACACGTCGCCGGGGAGCAGCTTTAGGGTCACAAACAAACCTGAAAGCAAAAACCTGCCATTATAAGGTCAGACGGGTCCCGTCGGTCAACAAACTCCAGCCCCGAGAGGGAGCAACACCTCTCAACACAAACTAAATCCCTGCAGAATCAATGACCGCACACACAAATAACACATCAATGTTTGAAATGGCCTTTGTTAGCTTTGATTTAAAGTGATAGTTCACCCGAAGATGAATTCTGTCATTATTTACTCGCCCTCCACCTGCTCTAAATCAGTTTTTATATTCTGTTTAGCACAAAAGAAGGTATATTGAAGAATATTAGAAACCTGTAACCAGTCTTCCATCATATTTGCTTGTTCAATGCTGTAAAATTGGCTTACATTTTTCAGCTGACTTAAATAAGCTTTTCTTTTCTTGCAATCCTAACTTACATTAATCAATCTGACTTAAAATATTAAGTAAAACTAGAAGTATAACTTAAAATTGTTAATGAAATAAAGTTAAAGCAACATAAATACATTCGTTGTCTTGTCTATTTGTCAAAAAAATTAGTGTACTATGGAAGTCAAGGGTTACAGGTTTCCAGCATTCTTCAAAATATCTTCTTTTAAGCTAAATAGAAAACCTCAAACTGGTTTGGTGCAATAAAGGATGAATACATTTTTATTTTTGGGTGAACTATCCCTTTAAGTTAGAAGTTGAAAGAGGCATGATTTGCCGGTCTGATTTAACACGTTGATTAGCATGAATTTGCATGTGTATATCATTCTCTTACGTGGCTAATATTTTAATATGTTGCTGGAACTATTTTAGTATTCTGCTTACAGATTTAATTACTATGCTGGCATGTTTGTTGATATGTTTTAGCCTGGTTAGCACAGAGAAAACAAAACCCATTTAGGCAATTGATAAAGTTCAAATGCAAAACAAAACAGAACAAGTAAATACACTACGCGGCCAGTTTATTAGGTATACCTTACTAGTACCGGGTTGGACCCGCTTTTGCCTTCAGAACTGCCTCAATCCTTCGTTGCATACATTCAACAAGGTACTGGAAATATTCCTCAGAGATTTGGGGTAATGTTGACATGATAGCATCACGCAGTTGCTGGAGATTTATCGGCTGCACATCCATGATGCAAATCTCCTGTTCCACCACATCTCAAAGGTGCTGTACTGGATTGAGCTTTGGTGGCCATTTGAGTACAGTGAACTCATTGTCATGTTCAAGAAACCAGTCAGAGATGTTTTGCGCTTTATGACATGGTGAGTTATCCTGCTGGAAGAAGCCATCAGATGATGAGTACACTGTGATCATAAAGGGATGGACATGGTCAGCAATAATACTCAGGTAGGCTGTGGCGTTGACATGATGTTGAATTGGTACTAATGGGCCCAAAGTGTGCCAAAAAAATATCCTCCACATTATTACACCACCACCACCAACCTGAACCATTGATACAAAGAAGGATGGATCCATGCTTTCATGTTGTTGATGCCAAATTCTGACCCTACCATCCGAATGTTGCAGCAGAAATCAAGACTCAACAGACCAGACAATGCTTTTCCAATCTTCTATTGTCCAGTTTTGGTGAGCCTGTGTGAATTGTAGCCTCAGTTTCCTGTTCTTAGCTGACAGGAGTGGCCCCCGGTATGGTCTTCTGCTGCTGCACGTGTTGTGCATTCAGATATGCTCTTCTCCTTACCTCAGTTGTAATGAGTGTTTAAAAAAAAGCCTCGGCTCAGTTGACATTTCTTTGTGGAGTTTGAATGTTCTTCCTGCCTTCGCCTGGGTTTCCTTCAGGTGCTCCAGTTTCCCCCACAGTCCAAAGACATGCGGTACAGGTGAATTGGGTAGGCTAAATTGTCCGTAGTGTATGAGTGTGTGAGTGAATGTGTGTGTGGATGGAAGGGCATCCGCTGCGTAAAAACTTGCTGGATAAGTTGGCAGTTCATTCCACTGTGGCGACCCCAGATTAATAAAGGGACTAAGCCGACAAGAAAATGAATGAATGAATGAATGAATGAATGAATGAATGAATAATAATAATAATAATAATAATAATAATAATAATAATAATAATAATGTTATTGTTGTTATTATCATTATTGTTTATTAATTTTTTAATTAGAATTTGCAGCATCTTTGCATATTGCATACATTTTGCAAACATGCTCTACTGTATGCAAAACACCAGGACCATCAAAGTAATCCTGATGCTGCAAACTTTTCCAAACATCTGACTCTCAAGCAACATTCAAGAAACTTCCTCAAGATCACATTCCTCTGCCCTTATAACGCCCAAAAACACAACAGCGCAGATGAATTTTTTGCCCTACTGGTCTGGATTTACCCTGTCCTTTGTGGTTGACCTCTCGCGTCGCAATGACCTTGTTGAAGACAGCAACGAGCGGTTCGTTTTCACCAATGACACGAGACGGGATGAGAGGAGACATGATTAGCTGCCTCTGACGGATGTATGTTTCCATGGCGATCCTGAGAAAAAGAGAGCCCAAGAGGAAAGGGACAAAATTGAGAGGGAAAAAAAGCAATATACAGCCTAGGGGTAACAATGTATGATGGACTCAAAATAAACAGTGATGCACGGAAGAAAAACATGAAAAGAGAAACTACAATCATGCAAATGAAGGATGCGCTAATCTCATAAAGGACACACTCACTGTTGAAACGGGATGAAATACTGCTTATCGTCATCATCGGTTTTCCCATGGGCGATATCTGTGATATCCATGACTGTGGATACAAAGAAACAGGAGGCTAGCAATGATCCGAACAACAGATAGTACGGTGCATTTAATTATTTCATTCGGAGTTGTTCGCGTTCCCTTAAACGCAGCAAATAACTTGCATATTCCGTTTTTCAGAGGTCAAACACGTGGCACAAATTGTTCATTTGGTCTTCCTGCAGTTCCTAGAATGTGTTTCGGCGTTGATAAGAGACTCATTTTGAATCTATAAGAGCTTTAATATCAACGTTTGATTCGGGCGCTGGAATGAAAAGCCCCTAAATCATCTTCAGCATCAGATTATTACATCTAAAAAGCATTTTTTTTTTTCAGAGAACAGGCTAGATGCTAATAAATGCTTATCCTCAAGGTGGAAAAAAAAGCTAACGAATGAAAATAGAAAAATAGATAGTAAAGTTAGTTGGGACAAAGTTTTATGATGACTTGAGAAAGCTTTGCAGGCTAAAACATCTCATACATTGCTAACATAATTAAACATATGGCAGCATGGTGGCTCAGTGGTTAGCACTTTCAGCTCACAGCAAGAAGATCACTGGTTCGACTCCTGGCTGGGTCAGTTAGCATTTTAGTGTGGAGTTTGCATGTTCTCCCTGTGTTAGCGTGGGTTTCCCACACAGTCCAAAAACTTGCGCTATTGGTGAATTGGGCAAACTAAATTGGCAGCAGTGTATGAGTGTGAGAGTGTATGGGTGTTTCCTGTACTGGTTTGCAGCTGGAGGGGCATTCGCTGCGTAAAACGTATGCTGGAATAGTCTGCGGTTCATTACATGGTGACAACTCCTGAGACTAACAAGAAGAAAAATGGAGGAATGAAGGAATTTAACATATTACATGCATAGATTCACATATTTTCTAACATCACTAAAAATTATTTGATCAAAATAAATATTATTGTATTTTTTAAATGTTACTTTGAATTATTTATAATAAGTTAAATCACGCTTTGACTATTAAGTTATACACATTTAACTTTGAGATATCTTAAGTCCGTTTAATTGTTGCAAGTTAAAATAACTTGCAAAATTTATTTGATTCAAAACATAGGCAACAAAAGAGTTATTACATTATATGAATTAACATTCATTCATTTTCCTTGAGCAACCCAGTACTGGGAAACATCCATAAACACTCATTTACATTCACACACTACAGCCAATTTAGTTTATTCGATTAACTTACAGCACATGTCTTTGGGCTGTGGGGGAAAGCGGAGGAACCGGTGGAAACCCACGTCAACAAGAGGAGAACATGCAAACTCCACACAGAAATGCCAATGCTCAAATCAGCGACCTTCTTGCTGTGAGGCAAGAGTGCTAACCACTGAGCCACCGTGTAAACCCATGAATTAACATCACTTATCAAACTGAACATGCTTCTAGCATATTTAATAAGTTGCTGACAACTTTCACTTGCATAAATTAGCATATCGCTAACACATTTTTACAAACTTAAACATGCTACAAACTCAGCAGTGATTGCTGTAGTAATATCAGTAGTAGTAGGGGTAGCAGATGTTGTTATAGTAGTATTAGTTGTAGCAGACGCTGTAGTAGTATCAGTAGTAGTTGTTGTAGTAGTATCAGTATTAGTAGACATTGTTGGAGTAATAGTCGTGGTTGTGGCTGTAGTAGCAGCAGTAGTAGTTGTAATAATAATAACTTTCTAAAGTAGTAGTTGGTGTAGCACTTATGATTTATTATTATTGTTGTTGTCAGTTATTATTACTATTGTCCTTTCTTTCTTTTTACTGTCATTATTACTATCATACATTACTTGCATCGTTGTTACTTCTTACCACTGACTGGTTTCTGGTTTCTTTCTATTTGTTTTATTCATATCTGTGATACTTGCTTCATTTATTGACTGATATGTCCTTTATGTATGTACTCTAACCTGCCAAGCAAGTCACCTTTACACACACACACACACACACACACACACACACACACACACACACACACACACACACACACACACACACACACACACACACACACACACACACACACACACACACACACACACACACACACACACACACACACAATTTCTGTAATTTGTATATCTGTTCACATAATAATAAAACTAATAAATATGAGCAAGATAGAATATCAATGATACTATAATAAATCTGATATGGATATATTTAATCAAGCTTACAACACTTACAAAAAATCAAAAGTTAACTGAAATAAAATATACGTGAGAGATAGACTCCCAAAATTAATTTGTTTATCTTAATAAATTAAATTAAATCAAATCAAATCAAATCAAATCAAATCAAATCAAATCAAATTAAATTAAATTAAATTAAATTAAATTAAATTAAATTAAATTAATTTGGTGGCGCAGTGGATAGCGCTGTCCCCTCACATTAAGAAGGAACACAAACACAAACACACATACACACTTGTTATTGGTTTGATCCCAATTTATGTACCTTTTTGCATATTCTAATAAAAAAAAAACATGCTACTAACTCAAAAAATTATTTTGCTACTTGTTCAATCTACTAATTTAAAATGAGCTGAATCAACAATTGTTGAGATTGTTTTGAGAGAACCTAATTGTTTTGTGTTCAATTTACTTAAATGTGTTAAGTTAACATAATCGTTTTGTGTTGGGAAAATATGAATGAATTGTGTGGATCTTAGCATTTTTAGCAACATTTTTAACATGCTAATGTTGCTAGCATTCTAGACATGTTAGCATGTCTAGAATGAAAAAAAAGCCTCTGGTCGGGGTGTGAGCACCGCATTGTGGTGTAATCGCAGATAAAAGTTACTTTCCAAAACCTTTCCATTCAATGTTCCACATTGGTGAAAAAATAATAATAATTCCTTACATTTATATAGTGCTTTTCTGGACACTCAAGCGCTTAACACATTTTTTTTTTTTTTTTTTGGAGGGGATCTCCTCATCCACCTCCAGTGTGCAGCAAACCTGGATTATGCAAAGGCAGCCATATTGTGCCAGATCACACACCACCCACCAGCTGATTGGAGGAGAGAAGACATCAAGCCAATTATGATATGGGGGATGGTCAGGAGGCCATGATGGACAGAGGGCAAAGTGGGTAAATCTGACCAGGATGCCAGGGTTAAACCCCTACTCTTATTCATCCTTGGATTTTTAGCAACCACAGAGAGTCAGGAGCTTGGTTTAACATCCCATCTGAAAGACGGCGCTCACTGAGCAGTATAGAGTCCTCATCCATATATTGGAGTGGTAAGGCTGATTTATACTTCTGCGTCAAGCGCACGCATGTACTACGGCGCAGCCTATGCATGGTGGCATAGCCCTCGCCATGACCGCTGCCGACGCTGACGTACACCTCTTAAGAACGTAACTACACGTCTCAACAATCTGTGATTGGTCAGTTTGGTAGCGCTGATGAAAGTGGGCAGAGGTGAGAGCCGTGCAAGCCCGATGCAGTGAGTGTTTACAAGTGTGGAGTCGAGTAAAGGAGCTCTGGATGGAGACTGTTGTTTACCTTATGATTAAAGTTGTTGCACATCCGCAGATTCCAGCCTCAAAATGAGCGAGTTTGAGCCACTTGTACATTAATGAAGCGTTCAGAAAAAACAAAACACCAGCGAAGAAACT
Source organism: Danio rerio (assembly GCF_052040795.2). Classification (NCBI taxonomy): domain Eukaryota; kingdom Metazoa; phylum Chordata; class Actinopteri; order Cypriniformes; family Danionidae; genus Danio; species Danio rerio. The sequence continues at coordinate 8,486,533 of NC_141028.1, forward strand.
CAGATCAGAGGAACATAAAAACCTCACTGCCAACTAGCGTTTCAGAAGTGTTATTGCAGAGCAACAGAAACAGCGAGCAGAAGTATAAATGCACGGCAAAGCGCAAGCCATCACACACGCCGATCACTCAACACAGAAGTAAAAACCAGGCTTTAGGCTCCACACAGACTGCAGGTTGAGCACCCCCTTCTGGTCTTACTAACACCACTTCCGACAGCATCCTAGCTTTACCATGTGGTCACCCATAAAGGTACTGACCGGGCTTCAGCTTCAGTAGGCAACCATGTGAGAGTGGCAGAGAGCTAGCTGCCCAATCCCACTCAGACTGCGGATACACTGCTATCCTTCAAATGACAACTAAAAACCCTTTTTTTTTCAGAGAACACCTAAATCCCAGTGAATAAAACCAAAACCACCTATTGAAGCACCTTCTTCCTCTCTCTCTAAAAAAATCCTACTCTAGTGCTAAATTCTCTGAGCACAAACAAGTTGCTTTGAATAATAAACACTTCTTGTGTGTATTGCCTCTTGCTGAATCGCTGAATACCTCCTCAGTTGTAAATCGCTTTGGACAAAAGCGTCTGCAAAATGACTAAATGTAATGTGTATTGCCAGAAGGATCAACCTGTCAATCACATGAGATCAACCAACTGCAAACAACTACTATCCAATCAACCCCTCATGCACAAAATCAAGCCCCTCCTTACATTTGTTCGCGTATTACTCAGATATACATCCCAATAGGGAAGAAAACTGCAGCACAACTTTGGTTTCATGTGAACTTTTAAAAAGCCACAGGCTGAATGGCATAATCCAGTGATGTGATTGGTCTTTCAAGCTCACAATGAAAATGGATTCATTCATTCAGCTTGATGCCATTGTCTACAGTGACTCAGCAGCAGAATAAAATCACAACACTTCACATGGCACCCTTTAAAATAAAAAAGCACTGTGTTTTGTGAGTTGCCCGTAGATTTGATATAATACAACATCTATTCATAATGTCAGATAACATTGTGAAGTTTGACCGACAAAGACCAAGTGTTTCAGCTGAAACTTTCAAATCTAATGTGAAAAAATGAAAAAGACAGTAGTAAACTCTAAAAACTAAGAGGCAAAACATCATTCACTTCTGAAAGGGGAAAAAGTCTTTTTTTTTTTTATACAGCATATCCATTCTTTGGCTTGACAGTCCCATTACAATCAAAATGCTGACAGAATTTGGTCCGACTTGATTTTAATTGACCTTAACTACAATGCGGCCTCCTTAACTACAATGTGCCTCGTGCCATATACATATATATATATATATATATATATATATATATATATATATATCAGAGAATTTAGCACTAGAGTAGGATTTTTTTAGAGAGAGAGGAAGAAGGTGCTTCAATAGGTGGTTTTGGTTTTATTCACTGGGATTTAGGTGTTCTCTGAAAAAAAGGGGTTTTAGTTGTCATTTGAAGGATAGCAGTGTATCCGCAGTCTGAGTGGGATTGGGCAGCTAGCTCTCTGCCACTCTCACATGGTTGCCTACTGAAGCTGAAGCCCGGTCAGTACCTTTATGGGTGACCACATGGTAAAGCTAGGATGCTGTCGGAAGTGGTGTTAGTAAGACCAGAAGGGGGTGCTCAACCTGCAGCCTGTGTATATATATGTATGTATGTATATATATATGTATGTATGTGTATGTACACACACACACACACACACACACACACACACACATATATATATATACATATATGCGTGTGTGTGTATGTGTGTGTGTGTGTGTGTGTGTGTGTGTGTGTATACATACACATACATATATATATATATATACATACATACATACATACATATATATATATATATATATATATATACATACAAGCATACATATACATACATTTACATATATGTATGTATGTATATATGTATATATATGTATGTATGTATATATATATATATATATATATATATATATATATATATATATATATATATATATATATATATATATATATATATATATATATATATATATATATATATATATATATATATATATATATATATATATATCAATTTAATAAATCTGTTTTGTTCAGATGCACCAAAATATGTGACCCAATATTGACAGAAATATGGATAAAATATTCATTTTTTTAAATATTTGGGGTGTATTCCTTTATGTTTATCACTGTACATACAGGTATGCAATTACATATGTAAGGTAATGTACATTTGTAATAAATGATTTATTGCGGTGTAAGTACATATTAGTTAAGGCCGCCTAATTTAGTGTAACCAAAGTGCAACCATTTTTTAAATGCAACTAAACACACATGTGACATCTGTACATTTAGATCTATTACCACACGCAATGAAGTCAAGTCATCCCTCAAGATCATAAAAACAGATGAAAAGTGCACTTGCTCTAATGCACTAATAATTGAAGCCCGGCAGCCAAGACAGCTGAAGAGCTTAAAAGCAGAAACGTGAAGCCGGCACTGTTGTTCTTAAAGCACTTACATGCAATCACCAGTGAAACTAAATAAGTGTGATTTGAGCCTGAATTGTCCTTTTAAAGGGGGTAGAACTGTATTCCAACTAATGGAAGACTGTGTGTTTTATAGAATCTGATCGAAAACATTTAAGTCAGTGAACCTAATTATAATCTCAACCTTCATTGCATTGATTATAACGGATTATATAATTCAGTTAACATACCAACAATAAAAACACTTTACTAATCTTTAAAGACATCAACATTTCTGCAGTTTCATTTAATGTAAATTTCAACATTTTACAGTAATATATGATTATAGTAGATATGGCATTTGGTTGTACTACACTCTAAAATAATGCTGGGTTGTTATAACAAGTGTTGGATGCTATTAGTTACAACGTAACTATTCCAATTGAATACAAGTTTTGGTTTTAACCAACACCTGAAATTTATATTTTAGAATTGGCTTTTTTTATTGCAGCTGAACAACAGAAAACAGGCAATGATCTCCTCAGGTACACCTCATGTGCTTCATTCAGTGTTTAATGCTAATATTGTCAGTTTGAATGCTGTTTCACATGACATTTATTATCATACTACTGAAAGCCGCAGCAGATATCTCACCTCAGATCTTGAAAAAAAAATAAAGTCCTTTGAAATTGAACTTTAGAACTGTGTGCAAACCAACACATATCAGTGATTTAGTATGTACATTTAATAATGTTAAAGTGGTTTCATATGTATTAATTAGATTATAAACCTTACCATTTTGTTGGAGTGGAGTGAGTGCACTATTCTGTGTTTCTGAATGTGCTGTATTTTAATTTCTGTTTTGTTGTCTGGTGCAAATAGCTAAAATGTTATCACTGCAAATCTCATCAGGTAGTGTGTTGTTAGGACACAGGGTTACAATGTAACCGGGTCACCTAATATTTTCGCTTGTTATATAATTTGCTAATAATATCCACCTCTTGTGGAACTCTGAATCTGCGTCTCATTTCGGAAGCTGCTACTGTCCACCAGAGGTCATATTTCAGTTGCTGATGCATGCTTAGAGGGCCTTCTTGACTGATTGAATCAAATACGCACTTTTCCACAAGGCAACCTGGGATGCTAAAATATAATTGGCTAAACTGGCATTGGGCGGGTTAAAGGAACAAAATTAACACAGACGTTCCGGCACGCAACACACATTTTCAAAGCAGAATACCTGACTTCAGCATTGTTTTTCACATAAACAAAAATGTTCACTTAGCATGTTTCTTAAATATCTGCAAACATATTATGGCATTTTTATGATTTAAAAGAGTCAAAAACATACAGCATCTTTAAATACTCTGCATAAACTCAGAAAAACAGTCATATATATGTCGCATAATGATTCTATTTTGCAAGAACAAAATTTTTTCTTTAAACAATAACATCAAAACAGTTGCATTTGGTGAAGAATTTTGTATTAGTTCACAACAATAAGGCATAAATTCAGAGAAGCAGAGTAAATATATATTTTTGTCTGACAGCTGCATGCTTATGAAACAATTAAATGCTCTTCAAACATTGCCATGTATGTCATTGCCATTGGCATGTTTAAACATATGGTGTGTCTTTTACTTTGAAATGCTTGGTGTATTTGAAACATATATACATTTTCTGAACAAAAATAAAAGGTCCTGTTTGATTTAAATTAAAATAAAGAGTTTCATTTATATTATCTATATGCTAAGATTTATGTGGATTTGTAGTGTTTAGTCAAGTAACTTGTTACTGATTGTTACTTTTCAAACAAATTAATAAGAAATGTAATTTCAAAACAATTGTAATTGTAATTCATTTATTTTTTATGTAACTAACCCAACCATATTGTCCATATTTGACATTTGGTTACAACCAGGAAAAGTATTTCATTACTAATAACATGTTCAATGTATAAAGTATAATAACAAGCAGGGCAAAATGACACGGCGTGTGTTCTGTCCAATATTAACTAAGCGTTGAGTTGCATGATAACTTGTATGCTCTTGTATGTTAAGAATTCTAAATGCAGTATATATGTTTGTTTGTTTTTTTTATAAATCTTTTCATGTACTGTATTTTAATTATTGTGGATTTTTTATGGTCGCACAGCTGGAGGACAGCTGTAGAAAATTTGCAAATCTGCTATAACACTTATGTTATGTCCAGTAATTGTGATGTCAAACACATAAAATAAAATCAATAAGCCAAACTGTGTTGTTTTGAACACAGTTTTTTTTTTTGAGTCAAACAGGTTTTTGCGTTTTCCTCACCCTGGTAACAAGTGGAGGAAGCTAAATGGTGTAAAAGGCCTGTAACATTCAAGGCTTGTCCAATTTTAACCATTCTCAGAGGTAGTCGAAAACACATTTGATCCAATTTGCTTTCATACAGCAGACGCTTGTGTAGTCAAATGAGTTTGAACAGCCACAAAAGACCACTTACTTTCAGACCATTGCAGGACGTATTGTGAGAAAGCCAAAAAACAAGGCATTATTCTGAAATGCACTGAAGTAAAATGCACAGATACTGATCAATAGTTACCAATCGCATCCTTTTCATTATCTCGCTTTCCAACTTGTTTGAAATCTGCATAACATCAGCTAATCTATTTAATAGTTCCAATTTTGAATCTGCGCAGAAATCAACATTGCAACTGGGTTGTGACGCATGTTGCCAGATTAAGGTAAAAATACAACAAGCAGTGTCGGGCAAGCTACTTGAAAAATGTAGTGAGCTAAGCTATCAGCTACTCTACTTAAAATGTAGCTTAACTACACTGAAAGCTACCCCCTGGGAAATGTAGCAAATTAAGCTAAAAGCTACATGGCAAAAGTAGCTTAGATTCATCTACGCTATTTTTACAATTTTCCATGGCTGCGTCCGAAACCGCATACTTCCATACTATAGAGTAAGCTAAAATCAGTTTGTGAGCCGAGTAGTATGTCTGAATTCATAGAATTCGAAAATCAGTATGCGAAAAGGACCTGGATGACTTACTACTTCCGGCGAGATTCTAAAGTGCGCATCCCATGCACACTGCGCTATCTTATAATGCCCCGTGAGAGAATTCATGAATAGGAGAGAAGCAACATAACTGACGCAGGTAGGTCACATGACTAAGACAAAATGGAGGATGTAGTACGTGGGAATTCCATTCATACTGCTCACATTCATACTGTATAAAGTGTACTTTTCTAGCGGCCGAGTAGTACGTTTAAATTCAAATGCAGTACCTACTGAGTAGTAGGCGGTTTTGGACACAGCCCAGGTCTCCTCAAGCAAACACCTGATTCAGATCATCAGCTCATTAGCAGAGACTAAAAGTCTCTGGCTGCGTCCGAAACCGCCTACTACTCAGTAGGTACTGCATTTGAATTTAAACGTACTACTCGGCCGCTAGAAAAGTAGGTTCTATACAGTATGAATGGAATTTGGACGTACTACATCCGCCATTTGGACATAGTCACGTGACGTACCTGCGTAATTTGCGTTGCTTTACTCCTATTCATGAATTCGTTCGCGGGGCATCATGGCATCACATACTGATTTTAACGTACTATATAGCATGAAAGTATGCAGTTTCGGACGCAGTCTCTGGGTGTGACAGACAAAGAAGACAAAACATGTAGCATTTGTGGTCCTCCAGGAACGTGGTTGAGAAATACTGATTTAAACGCATGCTAGCACCAGGTGTAAATGACGATATGTCAATACCAGCATGTCAATACCAATTAGATGATGAGGATAATTGAAGCATATAGTTGTAAGTCAAGCACCTGCTACTCCAAACGGCCTCCTCAGCCCTCCTGTGTGTTTCTTTCCCTCCTTCAGCTCCATGCAGCCCACACGAATGATCTGACACACCAGAAAAAGACGCTGTCGGAGGAGGTCACTGCTGTTCAGATCCTGGATAAAATCAGAGAGCAGCAGGACAAATGAACATGATTTCATTATTACAGGTACTCGTGTTACATTATTGCTTCAATTCCTGATTTTAAGATTGTCCATTCAAAAGTTTGGGGTCAGAATGCTCTTAATAATTTTATTCATCAAGGATGATGATAATTTAGACATTTAAAATCTTTCAAAAGATTTCGATTTTCAAAAAACGCTTCTGTTTTAATCGTTATATCAAATCAAAGAATGCCAAAACAAAAGGAATTTCGATTTTTTTATTTAACCACGGTTTCTAAAATAACAATGAACATTATGCTGCTCAACTGTTTTGAAATTTAATAATAGGTATAGGAATAGGTAGAGGAGGAAGAGGGAGAGAAAGAGGAAGAATAAGAAGAAAAAGAGGAAGAAGAAATGTTTACTGAGCAGCAAATCAACATATTAAGGATTTTTGAAGAATCATGCGACTCTGAAGACTGCAGTGATGCTAAAATGTCAACTTTGCGAGGCATTGGTGGTGTCAAAATTAATTGATTGTTCGGTGCACTGCGATGCAGATGCGGACAACTTTGTATCGGTTTAGTAATAAATGATAAACGGTTATTATACACTGACGTCATTTATCTCGTATGTGCTATTTTGCATATCTCACTATGGCGAGGGAGGTGAGCCCGAGTAATTAAACAACTCCATCTACTTAAAAAGGCAGAAACCGTGAACAATTCACTGCGTGTATGTTTGCTGGTTCACTGACGTTACAGCAGAATCCCCTATTTCGCTGCTATGGAGAAAATAAAAGTAAACTCAATTTCTGTCACTCTCTCTCATTGTTGATATTTGACCTGCTGGCATGAGGTAACTTTTCCTCTCCTCTCGACTGATACTTGTGGATCTACACACTAGCGTGTCTGCGTATTAAGTTTTCTCATGAAAAAGTCTATCAAGTTTCTCATTAAGTCTATCAGGAATCAGCTGTGACTTTGTTTATCAGTGTCACTCATCTGTGAACAGTGCCAGACCATTAGAGCATGTGACCAATCATAGGGCTCTTTAAACATTATTAACCCCAAACTTTTAACCACTTGTGTGTGCATGACTATAAAACCATAAAAAATGTGTTCTTTAAATCTTTCTCACCGTAAAGAGTGCGGGAAGGTTGTTGAGTTTTTCGATCTCTTTCGGCATGCCTGTGCTGTCCCACCGCACCAGGAAGTTTTCGCTAAAATGATAAATAGCATTTTCAAAAAATGAGTCCAACTATTTGCAGACATTTACTGACCAGACTAGGTCTGTGATTGAAGGTTTGCCAAAAGATAATCACATGATGATGTCCACTTACAATTCCACATGCCAGAAGTAAATACTCATGAGCATCTTTCACCCTCAGTAAAAGAATTTCAGAAATCCTTAAAGCTTGAAGTTTGTCTTTGAAATCCTTTGTCTTTTAATGTACTCCAGAACAGGGATGTCCCGATCAGGTTCTTTGCTCTTGAATCCGAGTCATTTGATTTTGAGTATCTGCCGATACGGTAAACCAATACGATAAATACAAAAAAGAATTTAAAAAAGAGCGAAGAAACAGATCCAGGATTTTCCTTATTTTTTATTTAATTTATCTGATTTTAACATCCCACAACTCTGTTAACAAACAGAGCACTTCTGTGAGGTAGCTTGAACAATTAAGTAATAAATAACATCAATTATTAATATAAGGACTTTAGTGTAAAAGTAAATATAAAATAAATATAATATATAAAAAACAAATAGCACCTCAACTTAAAATACCCAACAGGAAATGGCAAGTTTACACATCTCACAGTTTGCTCGGCGATGCTGTCATCATCAACTTTATAATACATCTAGACCGCAGACATACTCGCGCTTTCCGCCTCAACCTGCTTCCAAGTTCTACTTTGCCAGCATTTAACCGATAGCATCTCTGCCACAAAGTGATGTCATGTCGCATGTATTGCTGTTTCTGTGTAAAGTCAAGAAAGAGGTCTAACTCTGTGCCACGGCATAAATATAGAAGTGTTAAAAAAGAAAATATATATATATATATAGTAAATAGTCATTATTTTTTACCACATCTATAGTTATGCAATGGTGTGTGTGTGTGTGTGTGTGTATCTTTATGTATATATCTACGAGTACATATAGATATACATACATCCATACATACTTATACATACATATATGCATACACATGTATACAGACACACACATATACATATACATATATATATATATATATATATAAAGAGTCCTGATCAGGATGTAACATCCAACTCTGATTTAGTTTGAAACCATGTGATTGGCCCGATTTCCAATCACGTGATCAGATCTGGACATCCCTACTCCAGAAATTCTTGTACAAAATGTTTTTATAACACAAAGAAAACTTTTATTTCAGAATGTCAAGAAAAAATCTTAATGGATCGTTATAAGAGCTATTATCTATCTGTCATAGAAATGAAAATATTGGACAGAAAGAATATAATCACATTAAATAGGTCTTTTACAGTTGAAGTCAGATTTATTAGCCCCACTGTTTATTTTTTTTCACCGTTTTCTGTTTAACGGAAAGATTTTTTTCAACACATTTCTAATCATAAGAGTTTTAATAACTTATTTCTAATAACTGATTTATTTTATCCTTGCCATGATGACAGTAAATAATATTTTACTACATATTTTCAAGACACTTCTATACAGCTTAAAGTGACATTTAAAGGCTTAACTGGGTTAATTAGGTTAACTAGGCAGGTTAGGGTAAGTTATTGTATAACGATGGTTTGTTCTGTAGACAAAAAAAAATTCGAAAAGAAAAATGCATAAAGGGGCTAACAATAATGTCCTTAAAATTAAAATTAAATGAAAACTGCTTTTATTCTAGCCGAAATAAAACAAATAAGACTTTCTCCAGAAGAAAAAATATTATCAGACATACTGTGAAAATTTCCTGGTTCTGTTAAACATCATTTGGGAAAATATAAATAAAAATTTTTTTTAAAAAGAGAAAAAAAATTCAAAGGGGGCAAATAAATTCTTACTTCCACTGTATATCTTTTGGGGGGAAAAAAAATCTTCTTTCTGTTGCTTTAACAAAAGGATTCTCACAAAGCAATATACATGAAATAAAATAAAACATAATTCAGTTTTTTTGTGCAATTACGACTGAAAGTGGTGACTGAAATTGACATGATCACACTAGCTGTGTTGAATAGGCTAAAATTATATTATTAAATAATACCTATTTAAAAATTGACATCATTACAGTACGTAAAATTGATTCTCCACATTCCTCATTCTACATTTCTAAGAATAATAACCTATAGTGTAAATCTCAAAAGAAATTCACTCACCTAATAAACTCAGACTTGTCAGGATCATATAATGACATGAAAAGCTCTGCGTCCTCGCCGATGTTGCACACAAAGTTTCTAAGATTCATTAAAAGGCTGTACGTGTGAACGCCACTAAAAAGGCTCTGTCTCCGCTTCTCTAGGTTCTGCAGGCGCATCTAACAAAAAGAAACAAATAAATAAAACAGGATAAAAAGCAAAAGCCCTCATTTAAATGTTACCTGCGCTGGAAAAGACATCATTAACATTAACATTAAAAATTATAAGAAATTAATTTTAAAAGAAAATTGTACTCATTTTTATTGTACAAAGATTTTTTATTAAGCTTAAGCAAAAATATGTATAATATTTAAATGTTAAATATAAAAATATGAAATTCTATAAATAATAGATGTTCAACTCAATGAATACCGATTAAAAATGGATGCTGTATTATAAAAATATGAACACGGCTTTCAGCTGCATAGGAATGTTTAGAAATTACTTCAATTTTATCTCACGAGCACAGAAAGACATGAAAGCTGGCTAGTTATTTAGCCACCAAATAATTCATAGGTGAGGCTGACTAAGTTTATCCTTATCTCATTTGTTCATTACAAGGTTAGAAACTGTTGAATAAAGTCATTATTTTGTTTTATGTGCACATAAAAGTAGTCTCGTAGCTTGATATTTCGCTATTTTTATGGACTTCGAATGCCTTGGGACGCTTGCTGTGTATGGAGGATGAGGAAACTCAGATTTCATCTAAAATATCCTAATTTGTACTGTGAAGACCAATGAAGGTCTCTGGGATTTAGAACAGCATGGGAAGGGGTGTAATTAACAACAGAATTTTCATTTTCGTAAGGAATATTCATTTAAAATGGCACAATGTTCAGGTCTATGTATGCCACAGCCATATTACTCTGCGGCCCAAGACTGGTTACTCCCTAAAGCTAAACAGGGCTGAGCCTGGTCAATACCTGGATTGGTGACCACATAAGAAAACTAGGATGCTGTTGGCAGTAGTGTTAGTGAGGCCAGCAGGGGGTGCTCAACCTGTGGTCTGCGTGAGTCCTAATGCCCCAGTGAAGTGAAGGGGACACTACACTGTCAGTGTGCGCCGTCTTTCAGATGAGACGTTAAACTGAGGCCCTGACTCTCTGTGGACTACTTGTAAAGAGTAGGTGTGTAGCCCCGGTGTCCTGACCAAATTCCCTTCATCAGCCATTACCCACCACAGCCTCCCAATCATGCCTATCCAACAAATTGGCTGTATTACTGTCTCTTCACTACACCTATAGCAGGTGAGCGCACTGCCGCCATTGTCCTGTGGCTGTCGTCGCATCATCCAAGTGGATGCTACACACTAGTGGTGGTGTGAAGAGACCCCCCTCATGATTGTGAAGTGCTTTGGATGTATGGCCAAAGCCAGATAAATGCGCTATAAAAATGCACAATACATTAACTGTGGTGTAAAATAAGGAATTACTTTAAATGTTCAACTTCAATGTGCAGCTCCAATCCCCTTTGTGTGGATTACAGTGTTCAATAAAAGGTTAATTTTTAGCCTTAACATTTTAACCCCTGTCTGACCTCATCCTCATTAAATAATTTCACTTTATCCTTTATAAAAAAAAACAACAACAGTCCATTTCCCAAAGTTCATTCATTCATTTATTCACTTCCATCCGCTTTTCTGGGGCCGGGATGCGAGCGCACAATTCTTAGGAGAGAACCCCAGACTTTCCTCTTTGCAACCAGACATGTCCTCCAGCGGGAGGATCCCGAGGCGTTCCCAGGCCAGCCAAAAGACATAGTCCCTCCAGCATGTCCTGGGTCTTCCCTTAGGCCTCCTCCCGGTGGGCCATGTCTGGAACACCTCCCTAAGTAGGCATCCAGGAGGCATCCGAAACAGACACCCAAGCCACCTCAGCTGACTTCCCTCAATGTGGAGGAGCAGCGGCTCTACTCCGAGCTCCTCCAGGGTGTCAGAGATACTCACCCTATCTATAAGGTAGCGCCCTGCCACCCTGCGAAGGAAACTGATTTCGGCTGATTGCATCTGATTGTATGTTGTCCTTCCAGTCATAACCCAAAGCTCATGAACATAGGTGAGAGTAGGAACGTAGATTGACAGGTAAGATCCAGAGCTTTTCCTTTCAGCTCCGTTCCTTCTTCATCACGACAGATTGGCACATTAACCGCATTACTGCTGCATCGATCCACCTGTCAATCTCACGTTCCATCCTTCTCTCACTCATGAACAAAACCTCAAGATACTTGAACTCCTCCACTAGGGGTAAGGACTATCCTCCAACATTTCCCAATGTTTGTGTTTTTAATATATTGCAATGTAGTATAGCTTTATAACCAATCTGTATTTTTATATTATTTTTATTTATTTATTTATTTATTTATTTCATAAGCTGCAGACCTCTTGGCCAGGTCACCCTTGTGAATGAGATCTCAGACTCAATGGGGTTTTATAAAAGATATTCAGACTATTGATTTGTTTCATATCAAAACAGCATAATATACAACTATTTAATCATTTCAAACATTTCTAACCATGTACTATCCAGTTACCAGACATCTATTGGATTTACTCAAAGCCAATCTGGCAACCTTCATGTGGAAACTTCTGATACACATAAAACAAAAACAATTTTATTTAACAGTTTCTAATCTTGCACTAACCAAAACTAAAACTAAAAGCACATACATTTTAAGTCTCACCTATAAATTATTTGGCAGCTAAATACCAAGCCAGCTATCATTACTAAAAAGAATATATTTTTCTAGCAGGTACCAGCAAATCAACAAATTCGCTAATGCACACAGCGAAATCAAGTGCTTTACCTTCTCCTCCTGTATCCTCTCGTCAATGCTGTGAGATGCCGACTCGTGAGCCCTGAACAGACTGACTGTGCTGCTGCTTTCAGGGTCTAAAGTGTTTCCAGCTTCATCGCGCACCACTAAATCGAGACCCAGAATTCTGTGTAAAAGGCAAAGTCAGATTTTATAACAAAACAGCATCACTTGTTATCAATTATATACGGTTACAAGTAGCACCTCAGTAAATCTAAAGGTTTATATATGCTTTTATACACTTTAATTGTTATGCGTTTCAACAAAGATGAAGCAGATACAGCAGGTTGAACAAAAAACATGATCATTTAAACCATGAGAAAAGCACAAACAAACAAAAAAGTATTGGATGTACATCTCTAAAACAAGTATATGTTTGGAGTTCGGAAGTGATGGATAAAGGATTGACGAGGTGACATAGTGGCTCAGTGGTTAGCACAGTCACCTCACAGCAAGAAGGTCTCTGGTTCGAGTCCCAGCTGGGTCAGTTGCATTACTGTGTGAAGTTTACAAGTTCTCCCCATGTTCATGTGGGTTTCCTTTAGGTACTCTGGTTTCCCCCACAGTCCAAACACATGCACTATTTTGAATTGGGTCAACGAAATTAGCTGTAGTGTATGAGTGTGTGGATATTACAGTGTGTGGGTGTTTCCCAGTACTGGGTTGCAGCTGGAAGGGCTTCTGCTTTGAGAAACATATGCTGGATAAGTTGGCGGTTCATTCCACTGTGGTGACCCCTGATGAATAAAGGGTCAAAGCCGAAGGAAAACGAATGAATGAAAGGATTAAGGATTGGATATCCAAGGATATGGATTAATTTTTGGTCCTCGTACAGTAGACTTCTTCATCATCATCTGAATGTCATTGAGTGTAAGGATGTGTGCATTCCTGGAGATATGTAATGCTTTCACACTGTACATGTTTGCTATATTTATAAAGCGCAAGTGCCTTGAGGTTGTTTTGTATTAGGTGATTTTTCTATGCATGATTTTATCGGATGGGGATCACAGAACTGATTATTCTATTTAGCGAATCGAATATATATTTTTAATTAAGTAATAAATAAATAAAGCAGTGACTCCAGGTTAAAGTAAAAAAGTGGAGTAAACGTATTAATACAGCACAAAAAATATACTAAAGTGAAAATACATTTTTAAAACTACTAAGTAAAAAACTATTCCTGAGGAAAAACAACCCTTGACCACAGTGCATGTTCAGTCACCATAAACTTTGTTTACGCCATGTACTCCACAGCACAAATTTACCGCGCTCACCAACAGCAACAACTTTTCCCTGCGTCACTCCCAGTGTGTGGTACATTCCCTTTCCGTAAGGAATCTGTGATTGTAAATTTTATCAGGGGTCGCCATAGTGGAGTAAAGGTGTTTTGCATCTTGTTAAATTTTTTCTAATATGTAAATTTGTTTCGTCCTTGGCTAAATAGTTTTTCCAATGTAATTGTGTCTGATGATAGGTAAAAATGTTTTTCAAAATGTAAATTTGTCTCGAGCTTTGTAAAAGTGTTTCACACTTTGTAATGTTGACTTTCCGGCCAACGTAGTTCACTACTGTCAGTGAACTCCAACAATATCCTAAAAACCCAACCGCCAACAGATCGATGTGTTTTAACAGACTTAGAGTGTTTTTACTGTATTTGACTTTTTTGTTTATTTTTAATGGATACAATCAATAGATGAATAGTAGTGAGTCCAATTCAAAGCAGCAGCTTTTTTGTCATCAGTTGTTCTGTACAGGTATTTATTTTAAAGTTGTCCTGTATATGTATTTATTTTTTTTTAAAAAGGCTGAAATAATCCGCAGTTGTAAAAAAATTCCTGAACAACTCAGGAGCTTTGAATCTGTGTGTTTAAAAAATACGATTATCATGCCTTCGATTCGGTTCAATTCGATATCTCGGTGCATCATGGTGCATTGACGATGCTTTCCATATACAGTGTTATATTTTAGAGGGAAGGCTTTAACAAGCTGTCTGTATAAACACACAGACACACAGCACCACACTGTCTCTTATTTAAACACATACACAAACATAGACAGCACCTAACAAAGAAGCACACACACACACACTTAAGCCCTCGCAACAGGGAGAGCTCGCGCTGAGCGGAGCAGAAAAACGAAAAAAAGAAGCACTTTGCCGACGGTCCCTTACTGAGAGCTCCTCTCAGCGTGAGCTCTCCCAGCTAAACACATATTGCGAGGGCTTAAACAGAGCAGTGCTCGTAATGTCGAGCGAAAAAAAGAAAGACAGCTGTGAAACATTGACCAGCTTGTCTTTTTTGTATGAATCACACTTTAGATCTTTTTAGGGTAAGAGGTTTTTGAGTTATTGCCGTCTATGACGTTAACTAAATGTGTGTCAAGAATATCGAAAACAAAACCAACTGAACCGCGCTCATTTCTGGCGCCTCCCTGGATATACAGCACCCTTAGCATTTGCCTATGGTGCCTATGCCACGGGCCGGCCCTGAGTTGGCTGAGTGTTGTAAATACTCATGCTCACCTCCCTCGCTACAGAGCGCATAGGAGATAAATGATGTCAGTACATAATAACCGGTTATGATTATTACTGAACCGATACCGAAATGTCCGCGTTTGCATCGCAGTGCACCGAAGAAACAATTAATTAATTTTGACACATATATATATATTCATTTTCTATCTTAAAATTTCTCTCTCGCTCTCTTCACTATATACATATGGCTTTGTCCCTTTATTAATCAGGGGTCGCCACAGTGGAATGAACCGCCAACCTATCCAGCATATGTTTTACGCAGCGGATGCCCTTCCAGCAGCAACCCATCACTGAGAAACATCCATACACACACACACTACGGACAATTTAGCTCACCCAATTCACCTATACAGCACGTCTTTGCATTTGTGGGGGAAACCGGAGCACCCGGAGGAAACCAACGCAAACACGGGGAGAACATGCAAAAACAGAAATGCCAACTGGCCCAGTCTGGACTTGAACCAGCGACCTTCTTGCTGTGAGGTGACAGTGCTACCCACTGCGCCATATTTAAAATGTTTCGTTTATATATTTTAAATGCTGTAAAATAAGACAATAATAGTATAAGCAAAATAAATGTTTTGCTAATAAAAAATATTTAAAATAAGCATTTTCTCTAAACAATCAGTTAAAGAAAAAATATCAGACGTGGGCCTTCAAAAAATTTTCAAAGAAGGAGGTGGGCCCTGAAGTGAAAAAGGTTGAGAACCCCTGCTTTAAAGGCCTTTCAAAATAAAAGCTATTCAAATCTTTTTAATGAAAAAACATTTTAAATTCAGTAGCCATTTCCCTTTCCTTAACTATACATAAACATATATTTATTTTATTGGTATTTTGTTTTGATCTTTAACCTATAGTTTCTTTGTTTTGTGTCATTATGCTATTATTAGGCTTGCTTGTTTGGCTATTTAGTTTTATTCTCCTCCTAGAGCAGGGGTGTCAAACTCCTTTTAGCTCAGGGGCCACATGGAGTTAAATCTGTTCTCAAGTGGGCCGGACTGGTCAAAACAAAGGGGGGAGGGGGGTGGGGTTGGGTACCATGCCTCCTTTTTCAAATAGTACATTTTCATACGACTGAACTTGTATGCAATAGTCACTAAACTGACAAAACGCAAAATAGTTAAATTTCCTCGTGAGATCCCTGCAGTGTGCAGGGCTTCCCACAGGTTTGAAATATACTTGCAGTGGTAGCCTGATTGAAAAACACCTTTTTCCCACAGCATATAAATGTGATTTTTAATGGGTTAAAGTTATTTTAAAAAGGCTGTTGAAATAATAGAAATCGACTATTTCTCTTACTTTTATGCTATTTAGGAGCCATGTGCACCCACTGACAGGTAAAGGGTGCTCTCTCTCTCTCTCTCTCTTTCTAAAGTTGCTATACTGGAATCACTAAATTAATAAAATATACATTAAATGAGACATAAATATCAGAAAAAAATGAATAAAAATAGACATTATTGCTAAAAATGATAATAATTACTAGAATAAAAAGTGGAGATTATTTAAATAAAGCTAAATTAGTTGATAAGCCATTTCTAATGGTGTACAAATATTGTGTAGCCATTTTAGATGTCATTTTGGTCTCTCCCAGTATAAAGTTTATCTGAGTCGTTTATTAAATGAGTAATGATGACAGGCTTCTGGCTCGGATGAAATGAACAGTTTGCTATTGTGCCATCCAGTGGAAACAATTGGAACAGCAGTCGCGGGCCGCATTAAATTCGTTTAACCGTATGTTTGACACCCCTGTCCTAGAGGATTGGTAGGGTTTGGGGCTGTTTGAGTTTGACCAGTTCATGCTTACCCTTCTAGCTGTTGCACGTGTACTGTATAAAAGGATTGCACTTTCAAAAACTTTTGGAAAACAAAGCTACTTAAAAAAATAATAATAATTCAATAGCCATGCATTGCATTACGATATCATAAATGTCATTCAAAATAAAAGCTATTCAAATAGTTTTGATGAAACAACTTGCGCTGTAGGCAACTGCATATCACACCTGTTCCCATAATCGATTTTTGCTGTGACTTTCTTCTTGAGCTCCACAAGGTCGTCGTTGGGAAGCGTGCCGGACACAATCTGCGAGCGGTACTCGATCAGACTGTAGGCCATCTGCTGAACGTTCCGGAACAGCGTGCTCTTGTTGTTCTGTTATGCAGACGAACAGGTGATTACAATGATATCATAGCTTACAAAACACAACGGAGGAGATTTGTCTGTGTTGAGCAAACACACGGTGGGAAACTCTCTATGTGTTGAGCTGAGAAGTGTACTCAAACATACTACAAAGATGACAGCTCGTCATCATACACTTTTATTTAATGCCACGTCAGAAACAAAGGCTATTCTCATGGCAAAAACATTTCATTCATAAACATGGAGCTTTAAAAGCACATGACAATATTGTTTTGAAACAGAAGTGGGAGGAGGATCTTGGATGCACATAAGATATGGTAGAGTAAAAGTGTGCGAACAGAATGCTGTCTACTTTAATATCCATTGAACATAGACAAATCCAATTTAATATATTGCATTGGACATATTAAACTACCAAAAAAAGGCATCTCTTTACTACTATTATATCTTCGAAATATCAAAGGTGCACTGCAGCTAAAGGAGATTTGCTGCATATGCTTTGGAGATGTCTTGTTTTGTCTGATTTTTGGGAATATATAGTTGATATATCAAAAATTACAGATATTCAACTTAGTTATGATCCTAGAATCTGGATATTAGGGATATCTTGATGTTATATTATTATATACATCTCATCATTAAAAAATATTTAAAAATAGGATCACCACAGGACTTTTGAAATTAATAATAATAATAATTATTATTATTATTATTATTGTTGTTATTAATAATATTAACATTATTCATATTATGAATATTATGAAGAAAATTAATATTATTGTTATTATTATTATTAATATTATTAATATTGTTGTTATTATTATTAATGTTATTATTATTATTATTAATATTAATGTTTATATAATTATTATAATTACTATTATTATTAATGTAGTTATTATTGTTGTTGTTGTTGTTGTTATTATTATTATTATGAAGAAAATTATTATTATTGTTATAATATTAATATTACTATAAATATAATTATTACTATTATTATTAATATTATTATTATTATTAATGTTATTATTATTAATATTATTGTTGTTGTTGTTATTATCAATATTAATATTATTAACATTATGAATATTATAAAGAATATTATTATTATTGTTATTATTATAAAAAATATCAATATTATTATAATTATTATTATTAATATTATTATTATTCGTATTTGTATTCTTTTTTATTAATCATAATAATAATAATAACAATGATAATATTAATATTATGAAGGACATTATTATATTGTTATTATTATTAATAATATTATTATTAATATTGATATTATTATTAGTATTAATAATATTACTATTATTATTATTATTATTATTATTTATTATTATTATATTTATTAATGGTATTAATAATATGAATATTATTATTATTATTGCTATTATTATTATTACCATTAATATTATTATTATTATTATTATTATTACTATTATTATAAATATTATTTTTTTTTATTATTATGTTTTCATCTCTCTGATATTTAGCTTTTTTTCTTTGTTTGCTTTTGATTAAGTAAAAAAAATGTCTGTTAATGTTTGTACAATTTGTTTTACAAATATTTGAAAATAAAACTGAGGAGAAAATAAACAAGTTTAAAAAAACCACAAACAAACAAATCCATAAATTAGATGCAAAGCAAACACAAGTGAGTTTACGTACCACATAAAGTTTGTGCCATATTTGTGTCCATTCTCGAAGTGTGGTTCCGAGCTCCTGAACTAAAGGCAATTCTGTAGGCACGACGGTCTCTTGTTTTCTGCAAATAAAAAACATAATTCAGAAATTCAAATCAAAATGATATTTCATGGTTCTTTAACCCTGAGAGAGCCACACAGTGATATTCATGATGTATTATGAAACAACTTAATTAATGCTAAATTTGTAAAAGGGTTTGATTTTGGATGGAGGGAAATTAATTGTTGGGCATTTCAATTCAGTATAATGAATAATAAATTTCAATCTGTGGAGATATGGTTATGTAACCATTATGAATTTTAATATTTTTTAAGTATCATTATAGCACTGGCAAAAATAGCTCTAAAAACACTAAATTTTTAAGTGTCCCTTTAGTCATCAGAGGTCACCACAGAGGAATGAACCGCCAACTTAACCAGCATATATTTTACACAGCGGATGCCCTATCAGCTGCAACCCAGTACTGGGAAACACCCAGACACACTCATACACCACGGCCAATTTAGTTTATTCAGTCCACCTATAGTGCATGTCTTCGAACTGTGGAGGAAACCGGAGCACCCAGAGAAAACCCATGTCAACATGGGGAGAACATGCAAACACAGAAATGCCAACTGGCCCAGTCCGGACTTGAACCAGCGACCTTCTTGCTGTGAGGTGACAGTGCTAACCAATAAGCCACCTCTAAATTCAAACTTGTCCGGTTTAATTGTTTTTTTTTTACTTAAATTAATAAAATTTAATTTAACTTGCAGAGGAAATGTCATTCAGCATAGCAATAGTTTATTTAGTTCATAAACAAACCCAAATCTGGCATATTTGCATAACGAATCATTGAAGCAACACTCATAAGATTATTTAAGGCTTACAATGCAGCTCCAAAACACTCTTTTATTGTCATTTTAAAAATATATATTTGTCCAATATTCTTTAAACCATTAGATATTACCCTTTTGTCAACAAGGCATATTTAATCAATCGAATATCATCAAAATTAGTATGAACTCTTATTATTTTTAGCATAATTTATAAGAATTAATATGCAGCTTCCATTTTTTCCCTAGCTAGATATGAGCTTGTTGAAAATGTAAGCACGTTTTCATAACAAGTTACATATTTGCCTACATTATATCAGATGCTAATCCTTATTTTATTCTATACAGTATAATTTAGTATTTTGTATAGTATCATATTTTATATAGAGTATTCTGTAGTATAATATTCTGAGTATTTACTAAATCACCTACAGTAAGATAATCATAACGAAAGCAACACAATTATATTTTCAAGCAGTTTCAAGGACTTCAAGCTCAAACTAAGCACTTTCCAAGTCTCAAAACAGATTAAAATTAAAGCATATTCAAGGATTTCCAGCCATCCATAAATCATTTTTATAATTTTTTTGGTATTTTATTTTCACAAAACTGAAAAATTTTAACACTGACCTACATTTCCTACATCCAGACTTAAATGTTTCACCTTTTATCTTACATTTATATTTATTTTAATTTAAAAGCGCACAGACAAAAAAACAGGTACATTCACTCCGGAGCTTCTCTTGTATGCATTGTGTCAAAGCAGATTAACACAGAAGTTCTGATAAATTGAAACTGTGTCAGTCCAGTTTTCAGTGTTAAAGTTCAGTTTAGCTCAGTTCAGTGTGGGCAAAGTTGGTCAAACTAAAATGAAGATTAAACTCGAACCAGTCTTTCTATTAACTTTAAACATCTAAGATTACCTGTATTGTCAACATTTCTCTCTCTTAATTCAATCCCACGTAAGGTATACAGGGAACTACAAATCCCCTAACCAGGTAGTTGGACCAACACAATTCCTTCATGTTGTCCCAACACAAAATGCTTAAGTTAACTTAATAGTTAACAAATTTAAATGGAACATAAAACAAATAGATTATCCAGGCTATTAAACAGGCAATTTGAACAAGCAGCAGTAATCTGTTTTTTGAGTGTATATCACAAATTAAGCACAGTCTACATTTCTGTAAAGTAACAGTCTCTTATTAACACTAAACATGAGTGGGAAAAAAAATATCTCCGGTCAAACCCTTTCTAGGAAGCTTGTTAATTCTGGTGCAGCAGTCATGTCAACAATGTGGTGACCATGTTATGTTGTGCAATGAGCCTCTATGGAGTCAGTAGGGCCATATATACTTATAAGAAATAAAAGAAAGTTTTGCAATCCAAAAATAAAGTATTGAGCAAAAAATTGTAAGATAATGCAAATCTCGAAAAAATAAATAAATAAAAAATAAATTGAAAAAATATTGGAAAAAAAAAATCACAAAGGGAAAAAAGATTTTTGATAAATAAAAAGAAATTTGGCAAACGGAAATAAAGAAGAGCAAATAAATTATCGTTTTTGCAATTTTTTAAATATATATATATATATATATATATATATATATATATATATATATATATATATATATATATATATTTATTTATTTGCTAAATATTTTTTTCCCAGTATTGCATTTACAAAACCTTTCAAGACAATTGCAACACTCAATTTGATTTGCTTTTCAGTTAACCTTGAGTTTGCGATGCTTTTTAAAAAAAATTTATTTTTTTTGCACTTCACATTTCTGTGGCTGTGTCCGAAACCGCATACTTCCATACAATACAGTACGCTAAAATCAGTAGATTTGCGAGCCGAGTAGTATGTCTGAATTCAAAGAATTCGAAAATCAGTATGCGAGAAGTACCCGGATGGCTTACTACTTCTGGCAAGATTCTGGAGTGCGCATCCCATGCACGCTGCGCTATCCTATAATGCCCCACGAAAGAATTCATGAATGGAAGTGAAGCAACGCAACTGATGCAGGTAGGTCACGTGACCATGACAAAATGGCGGATGTAGTACGTCTGAATTCCATTCATACTTTACAGGTTCATACTGTATAGAACGTAGTTTTCTAACAGCCGAGTAGTATGTTTAAATTCAAATACAGTACCTACTGAGTAGTAGGCGGTTTAAGACGCAGCCTGTGTGTTTCACTTCTTGGCCCTGATTTGACAAGGGGGTGGAGTCACAGGAACTGAACTGTTTACAGCATGCCCGGACATGCCTCCTATGAAAGGCGATATCATAATCTGGAGACATTGTGACACAAAGGAAATCAGCCATGAATCGATGTCATAAATCTAAACGGGATTAATTAAAATACCTAAATCCTTAGCTTTTGGGGAAGATGTTTAAATTGTCAAACAGTAAAACTAGCAAATCAAAATAACCATTGCAATTGACTTGAGAGATTTTGTAAGGGCAATACTGAAAAATATTTTTACAAATATAAGATTTTTTTTTAATTGCAAAAATTATAATAATTTTTTTTTGCACTACTTCATTTTCATTTGCAGTTCTTTGTTTTTGTTTGCCTTTTTATTTTCCAAAGCTCAATTTTCCCTTTGCGATTTTTTTGAGATTACAATTAAAAATTAAAAATCTTACAATTTTTTTTTGATACTTTATTTTTGGTTTGCAAAACTTTCTTTTATTTTGCAGGTATATATGTCCCTAGACTGACTCCATAAACCACTTCCAAATGTATAGCTGTGATAGATCTCAAAGTATTTATGAATGCTGCATTATTTAACACCATCGAAAAAGTGTTACGTGTGTAGGTCTCTTGAGAGTTAAACAAGAAAACTCCAAGCGGATGGCTGGAATTACAGACTCCTCTGACAGCACGCGGTTAATTGAGAGATGTTAAGTGATAGACAGTTTGCCATTAATGAATTATAAAGCATAAGTAACACATGATCTGCCTCTTACCCCGTTCCCTCAACTTTGGCTTCTTTCAGATGAATGTAGCTGGCAGGAAAAATGCCCTTTTGAAATAAGACAAAAGAAGCATTTGTGAGAATCCCACGCAATTCATTCTGCCTGCCGCAGAATGTCAGGTAATGATTAGATTGTCAGTTTATCGCTAGGATGATAATTATCCCAACACCTTTTGTGATTTCTGTCGTAGTGTGTATCCTCGGTACCACCCTGGGAGAAGGAGAAAGGGGAAAAGAACAGATGACGCCACATGGCAGATGCTCTTCTGTATTATTTATATAACAGAACAAGGCAGATGTTCAGCTTGTACAGTATCCAGTTAGCAATGCCACTGCTGAATATGGTGAAGGTAGGCTATTGTAAATGACAGATTCAAGATTTCCATTCATAAAGAAGGCATAGAAAAAATACACCTTTTTAAATAGTCATATTTATAGACCTTTTTCATGGCTGCTGCATGGAGGGCACCATAGCAACCAGCGTCTTCCGGTGGAATGCTAAAAACTTCCGTTTACAGCGTGTACAACTGGTAATTTGCGCTTTTTAATGGATAACAGAGTGTTTTTGTGACACACAATTTAGAAATGTGCCTGTTAAAGCAGTTATAATCTGTCACATGTGGTTCAAGCGCGTCAGAAATACGAGAAAAACGTTCTCCTAGTTCACGTGTCTGCCGTCAGAAATACAGTGTGTGTATTTCACACACACAGAGAGAGAGAGAGAGAGAGAGAGAGAGCAAACCAGAGTACTGGCATGAAACTTAACAGGTATGAAAGTCGTGCAATTTACAAAAATGACCAATAAAAGTCTGTTACTGATACTCTGCTGGCTGATTTGCTGTTCATTCTAATCGCGAGCCGTTTGTGTTTTATTTCGTGTGTTGTTTTTACCAGGGTTTGTGTTTTTCTGTCATTTCGAAATGACACTAGCCTAAAATTTCACTTTGTCACAGTTATTAAATCAGTGTGTCAGTGAGACAGTACAGGCTACGTGTGTGTGTCAAACATTTTGGTGAATTACATTTGTTTGGGCTGGTTATATATTTGAAATAAAGAGAAAATGTTGACTTTAGCGATGACGAGGCTTCATTTAAACTGCAGAAGATGCCGTCTGACAACGAGGGGAAAACGCCTCACAGCAGCTGTTTTCCATCCTATTAGATCGCATTTCTTTAAATGATCAGTCCAGGAGATGGTGCTGATGGACAACAGTATT
This sequence comes from Danio rerio, assembly GCF_052040795.2. Lineage (NCBI taxonomy): Eukaryota > Metazoa > Chordata > Actinopteri > Cypriniformes > Danionidae > Danio > Danio rerio. The sequence continues at coordinate 8,510,562 of NC_141028.1, forward strand.
AGTTCAAAGAGGATAAAAGCAGGTAAAGTAGACTAAAACTATCGTTTCAAAGCTGTCCAAATGTGACTGTTTACACGCATCAGCTGCCGACCGGAAGTTCTTCGCATTTTCCTTGCGCATACACGCAAAGCATAATGGGTAATTTTGCGTTCCAAGAAAAAGGTCTATAGGATTAAAGGATTTTGGTATTAAATACCAGTGTTTCCCAACCCTGTTCCTGAAGGCACACCAACATTTTCAACCTCTCCCTAATCAAACACACCTGAATCAACTCATCAGAACATTAGAAAATAGTCAATAGGTCAGATATGGGAGACATCCAAAATAAGTACTGTTGGTGTGCCTCCAGGAACAGGGTTGGGAAACACTGATTAATTGCTCTCCATCATGTCATCTATAGATATCCCCTAAGACCTTCTTACACCTTTAGAACACAAATTATGATATTTTAGATGAAATCCTGGAGCTCTCTCATCCTCCATAGACAGCAATGGTTCAGAGAAGTTCAAAGTCCAGAAAGAGAATCAAAATCCTTCGATTAAGTTAACGTTTAATTTAAAACAAAAGAAACCAAAACAATTACCCTAAAACTAAGGATGCTCATAACAACTGATTAACAGTTAACTAAAAGGGTGCGTTTTAAACCGTTTATTGCTATCAGTTAAGCAATAAAAAATAAATAAATATAAATATTGAATGTTGAAGATGAAGAAGAGTTTTGGCTGCATAAATGTGCAACACATTTCGTCACCTTAGAATTATAAGGTTCTATCTGACATTTTTGTCAAAATTGAGTTATTAATATATTCCAATTAATTGACAACTTATTTACATTATGGGATTTTTTTTTATAAGTTGTTTATATTTTAAGACTTTTTATTTAAATGTTAAATGTTACACATGTATTGTTTGCTATGGAATGCAAAAACTTTGAAGCTCATTATCTCGAAATCAGTCAAAACGCAGATAGAACATTATAATTCCAAGGTAACGATTTGTTAACTCGCGGGATGGTAACAAGTGCAATCACACTTCCCTACATTCAAATATTGCCAAAGAAGCTAAATGAAAGAAGGATATGTCACAGTTTGACAAAGATGAGTTGATGCCAAACCAGCGCTAATGCTGATTGCCTCTGTCCTGGATCTGCGTCATAAACACGTCCGTTTATTTGCACAATTGAAGAAAGAAGCCGCAAAACAAAACCTTCTGAAAGTGCTCTGCTTTGAAAACAAGCCAGCCTTAAGCCAGCCACCGCTCGTAAACACAACAAATGTTGTGGCTATAATTGTGATGATTTAGTGTGCAACCAACAAACCAAACTTTTATTTCCATTTGGCAAATAACAGTTATTAATAGTTCTTTTAAAAAATATCCATTTTTAAAATAGCCTACAGCATCTACAAATCAAACAATTAAAAACATTTTATTGATTTTTGCTTGAGGATAGCACCACACCAAGCTGAGGCATTCATTTTACAGCTTATAAAACATGTGTAAATGAATGCAATATCATATGTAAACAACAACATTTGTTATATGCTAAAGTCAATACTTTACAAAAAGTCAACATATGCGCGCCTTGTCATTGTCTTTTATCACGCGCATACATCACGAGTACATGAACCGCAAGTAAGACGAAGAAAATTAAAAGCATGCTAGCTCTAAGGTAAAATCAGATGCTCAAGACATAATCTTTTCACTAATGACTTACATTAAAAATGTTGACAGAGGTTTGTGATATAAAAATTACAGAGGAGCATTAATTAAATGCATATTTTCTGTTGAGCGATTGATTTGAGGTAGTCCACTATTTTTGTATGGCAGAAAAAAACATTGGAAAAAACTGCTGGTTTAAAAGGATTCAGTGTTTTCGTTTTGTAATCTAAATTTGTAAATTAAATGAAAAACATCTAGGGTAGCTCTATTTTTTTTTGTAGATTATTCTTATCTTCTATGCTGTTAGAAACACTGCAGGGGGCTTGAAGATGTTCTGTTGTTATGTTCTGTGTGCTGCTGTTGTTCGCATGTTAAACTAAAGCAGTGCTTTAAAATGCAATATTTAATGTTTTAGACAAAATAGACAAGTCAGATATATTTTTAAAATTAAATACAGATTTAATATTAATCTGACCAGTTAACAGGTAATATTTGGTTAATGAGCGGTGGTTGTCTGCTGGCAAAATTAACCGAAATGAGCATCCCTACCCAAAACATTCCTTGTGACTTCAGTGGATCAATCATACGAAGCTTCAAGGAAATTTTCTGCACCAAAAAAACTTTAAAAACGACTTTGTGTTAATTTTTCTTATCTTTTGAGATAAGAAAATATTATCTTTAGGTCATCAGGATGTGCATTTTATACATTAGAATCAGTAAGGCAACATGGAAGAGTAGCAAATGTGCACCCTGATCTGATACAGAAGGTGAAAAAGTTGTTTTACAGTTTTGTATTTCAGTGATTTGGGAGCTTTGTATAATTACAGTTAAAGCACTGAAGCCACATGGAATGTTTCGACAATGTTTTTGATTTCTTTTCTGGACCATTGCTGTATATTTAGAATGAGAGAGCACTCGGATCTCATCTAAAATATCTCAATTTGTGTTGTGAATATGAACAAATCTCTCAGTGGATTGGAACGACATGATGGTAATTAAAGACAGAATTGTAATTTTTGGCTGAACTGGCCATTTAATGCAAGCACTACTTAGGCTGGGAAACTCTTAATGACATGAATTTCTGTGTCATGGGAATGTAAATTAAAATGATAATGGAAGCTGACTGGTATTGGTAACTTTTTTTATAATTCACTGACTGTAAAACATATTCTGTGTGCTGTGGCTACGTATAAAGTTTGCCAAAAAGTACTTAAAGAACTAGTTTGTCACAGACTTTCACTACATTCCCCATCATTTACTGTTACAGTAGAAGAATGCAAAACAGCATAGCTAAGCGTATAGTTTTGTGTGCACAATGCATAAACATTATTTCTTGGAACTAGGGCTTAAAAAAAAAGTTACAACTCTTGATTGACAGGTGAGCAGGCGGTCTTAAACTTTTGTCATGAGAAGTTTTTTATAAATTATGTTTACAAACTATAGATAATATGGTAATATGCAAATGTCTATCTATCTATCTATCTATCTATCTATCTATCTATCTATCTATCTACCTATCTATTTATCTATCTATCTATCTATCTATCTATAAATAAATCAAGTGGAGTGACAGTGAGTTGATCAAAAGGGAAAACATGTTTAAGCATTTCCATTTTATAATAATGCTGTTTATTGTTTATTGAATGTAATACTGTTTAAGAATCCTGAAAAAAAACTAACATTAACTATATTATTAATAATATTATATTATTAACTGTTTTATTATATAATGTTTTATCATTAACAATTTATGCTGTAATATTTTGTAGAAAATAATCTATGTTAATTATCATTTTAAATGGAAAAAGAAATCTATAATAAAAAAATAAATATGTGAATGCAGTGGTATAAGCTTACACTACCTGACAAAAGTCTCAGGTTTAAGTTTTAGGAACAACAAATAATAACTTGTCCTCTTGTTGATTATTTAATATCAGGAATGGCATATTTGAAAGGCAAAGGCTTCTAGATTATGCTTATTTTACCAATCATAAAATATGATCATGCCTTGATTTTTAATGATTTAATTAGGACAGTAAGGTCTGACTTTGCTTAAATGTTTTGTCACTTAACAGAAATAATGTACAGTAAAGAATATAAAGTTATGCTGCAGCAGAAAAAGAATGATTATTGTGTTTGACTCCCATGAGCTTGGAGGACTGCATCCATACATCTCTGTAATGACTCAAATCACTTCTTAATAAAGTCATCTAGAATGGCAAAGAAAGCGTTCTTGCAGGACTCCCAGAGTTCCTCAGGATTCTTTGAATTCATCTTCAACCCTCCTTCTTCATCCTAACAAGACATGCTCAATAATGTTCATGTCTGGTGACTGGGCTAGCCAATCCTTGGGCACCTTGACTTTCTTTGCTTTCAAGAACTTTGATGTGGAGGCTGAAGTATGAGAAGGAGCGCTATCCTGCTGAAGAATTTGCCCTCTCCTGTGGTTTGTAATGTAATGGGCTGCACAAATGTCTTGATACCTCAGGCTGTTGATGTCGCCATCCACTCTGCAGATCTCTCGCACGCCCCCATACTGAATGGAACATCAAACTTGACTGATTTCTATGAGAATCTTGGGTCCACGCAGGTTCCAGTAGGTCTTCTGCAGTATTTGTGATGATTGGGATGCAGTTCACCAAATGATTCATCAGATAAATCTAGCTACTGCCACTTTTCCAAACGGTCAACTAGAAGTCAAGTTATTATGTGTTGCTCTTACAACTGGGATCAACGACAAGACTGTTATCAGGTAGTGTATAAGAAGCATAAAAGACATTCAGAAAGATTTCTTTTTAATCTGTACCCCAAACTTTTGAAGACTAGTGTGCTGTCAAATTTAGTATTCAATCTCCTTAAAATAAGCTTTAAAGGCAATGTTCATCCTAAAATTCGTTCTTTCTTTCATTCAGTTTCCCAGACTAAGCACTAAAACGTTTTTCAAAATATTAAAAAGACATGAGAATAAAAACAAGAAGCTTTTTTTTTGAGTGATCAATACTTTTAACACCAATTGCAAGCTTAAATGTTTGCTAGAATTCAAAGATGATTGCAGGAAATGTTTATGCAAAACTTTATAAGCTGACTTTCGGTAAAAATTTTGGTTAAAAAAAATAGTTTTTTTAAAGGGATAGTTCATCCAAAAATGAAAATTTACTCACCATTTACTCACCCTCACTTAGTTCCAAATTTCGGAACTTCTTCTCTTCTGTTAAACCACAGGAGTCAAACTCAGTTCCTGAAGAGCCGCAGCTCTGCACAGTTAAGCTTTAAAGGGGAAATGAAGCACTCAGTCAAGTTAACATTATTTTGTTCACTGGATTCCACTTTAATCAACATAAATTAAACAAACTCGATTCCATCTTAGAATGTTGCTGTGTCTGACGTCACGGGGTTGGTTCTGTTCCCTCAGCTGAACAGATACAGTCGAAGTAAAGGACTGAACACGGAGACTGTAAAGCCTAATTCAACCCAATGCTGGAAGTTGTGGACGTGGAGCAGCTGCAAATACAACCATCAGGTGTGGGTCTAATATAAAAATATACAGTTGAAGTCAGAATTATTAGTCCCCCTGAATTATTAGCCCCCATGTTTATTTTTCCCCCAATTTCTGTGTAACGGAAAGAAGATTTTTTCAACACATTTTTAAACATCATAGTTTTAATAAGTCATTTCTAATAATTGATTATTTGTTTTATCTTTGCCACGATGACTGTAAATAATATTTGACTAGATATTTTTCAAGACACTTCTATACAGCTTAAAATGACATTTAAAGAGGTTAACTAGGTTAAATAGGCAGGTTAGGGTAATTAGGCAAGTTATTGAATAACGATGGTTTGTTCTGTAGATTATCGAAAAAAAATAGCTTAAAGGGGCTAATAATTTTGACCTTAAAATGTTTTTTTTTTTAAATGTATAGTATAAATAATAATAGTATCTAATAATCATAGTAGATTAATGGGTTGTTCTGTAGACAATCAAAATATATATATATAGCTTACAGGGGTTTTTTATAAAAAATAAAAACTGCTTTTATTTTAGCCGAAATAAAACAAATAAGACATTATCTAGAAGAAAAAATACTATCAGACATACTGTAAAAATTTCCTTGCTCTGTTAAACATCATTTAGGAAATACTTTTAAAAAAAGAAAAAAAAAAAGGGGGGGGGGGGGCTAATAATTCTGACTTCAACTGTACATTTATTGTATTTTTCTCTTTTCCCATTTAATTACCGATTACTTGATGTGCTTTGGTTCACTCTCTGTGTTACGCTGCCTGACTGCCCCTCTGGGTTTCAACCAGTAACAGACTGAACACGGAGACTAGACAGCCTAATTGAACCCAATGTGTGAAGATGTGGACATGCATCACAGAGCTGCTGCAATTACAATAAATACAAGCATTGAAGTGTCTTAAGTTGTGTATTTTTCTTTTGTTAATACCTTTCCTTTGATGCGCTTTGGTTCACTCTCTCACGCTGCTCCATTGCTGCCTGAAGAGGGGGTTTACATTCAGACTAATGCAATGATCAAAATCATACATAACTTCACGCTTTACAAGTCGCGCCTGTGTGGATTATGTCAAGACATATTCCCTTTTCATGTCGATCAACTTGATCTCTCAACATGTATAAAGGATGTAAAAACCTGCCATGTGAAAAACCGTGCCGACCTTACTTTGGTTTCGACATGAAAAGCGGTGAGCATTTTTAGCAGTGAAAAGTGAAAGTATCTGTCCTCACATAAGAAGCGGACCTTGTTGAAACCATGGTTGAAATCCAGACAGGCAGTCAGGCAGCGTAATACAGAAAGTGAATCAAAGAGCATCAAATGATTGGTAAATAAAAGGGAAAAAAGAAAAATAGAATGTATACAAGTTTATATATTAGACACATATCTGATGCTTGTATTTGCAGCAGCTCCACATCCACAACTTCACGCTTTGGGTTAAATGCGGCTTTACAGTCTTCTTGTTCAGTCCATTACTTCCATTGTATCTGTTCAGCTGAGGGAACGGAACCAACCCCATGATGTCAGACACTGTAATATTCTAAGATGGCGGCACCCTAGGTCTAAAAGCTATAGTAAAACATGTAGGTTTCTGCTAAATGGTAAGATTTATTGGGTTTGTTTAATATATTTTGATTAAAAAGGAATCCATTGTACAAAATAAGGTAAACTTGACTGAGTGCTTCATTTCCCCTTTAACCCTAACTAAACACACCAGATCAAACTAACTGAGTCTTTCAGGCTTGTTTTAAACCTCCAGGTAGGTGTATAAAAGTAGGGTTGGAACTAAACAGTGTATGGCTGCGGCCCTCCAGGAACTGAGTTTGAATGTGTTAAACACAAAAGATCATTTAAAGAATGTTGGAAACTGGTAGCCATTAACATCCACCGTAGAACAATACTATGGAAGTCGGTGGTGTCCAACATTTGTCAAAACATCTTCTTCATCTTTAACAGAAGAAATGAACTCAAACATGTTTGTACCATTTGGAGGCTGCATGACTAAATGATGACAGAATCTTTTTCATATTTGCACGAACTATCCCTTTAAATCTCATTTCTGTGTGTTGCCGGCCATGTGTGAAGTGAATTCATTCCAACTTCTCTCCCAGCTCCAGCAGAACTCCGGGATACCCCAGATTATGGAGTTCAGTGCGAGTGTGAACACGCTATCAGAAAGTGTGGGTGGACGTGTCGAGACATGCTGGAGCTCCAAAACTCACCTTCAAACGTCTCAAGTATGTGTACCGTGTCCCCCACCTGAAGACTCAGCTCTGGCTCTCCTTTGGCATCATAGTTATAGATAGCTGAAATTTAGACAAAAGGGTGTCAGACTGCAGAGAGCAAAGAGAAAGCTGGAAAATAAAAACAACAAGGCTGCTGTCTGTCTTGTGAAAGTGGGGAAAAAATGACAGATCACCAACTGTTGCACAAGTTCTTAAGTGGAAAGTTCTCAAGTTCTGCAGGGAAGAAGCCACTTGACAAGTCTGACGTCTATCGGTATGACTCAGATCTTTACGCTAACAGCCAAATGTGACACAAACTCCCAATGAGATTACAATAAAATAATATTTGTACAAAATAAAGCGAGTGCATTTTGCTTCTGAAAGTAAGGCTGTTGCTATTTGGGTGGTTTCAAAATAGCTGTTTAATTTAGTAGTTGAAGTTAAAATGGAAAGCCCTCCTGTGATTTTATTTTTTTTTTTCATTTTCAAAAAAAACTCAACTGATGTTTACCAGAGTAAGAAAAAATTCACAAAAATTCCTGTTATATTTTTTCTTCTGAGGAAAGTCTTAAGCCTCCTTTCCACTGCACACGACAAACGACAGACCGGAAGTCATTCATTTCCAATGGAAAGCAGTCCGGGAGCTGCGTTGAGTTCCGATCATCTCCGTATGCGAAAAATTCGGATCCAAAATTGAGCTGATATGATGTATTCCAGTGTTGTACAAGCAGATCCGTGCACGCGAGATGAGAAATATGAGTTTTTTTGGTTACTTTTTAAAAAGTCTATATTAAAAAAAAACTTTTCTGTTTATAAAAGTAAGAAAGTTATAAAAATATAAATTTTTAATGTTGTCTTCACATTCCCTCCAATATTTTAGCAGCCTATGAGTTTCTAGTATTCATTCATCAATTAAACCACGTAAATGCACAGAGAATAAAGGCCCTTGCCCTCCTTTATTTCGGACACCGTGAGAATCAGCTTCTCCCTCGTGGTGCACGACAAAACTGAAAATACTGTGCGACTGCCACAAGGGGGCGTATTCCGACAGTCGTGTCCAAATGTCGTGTGCAGTGGAAAGGCGGTTATATTTGAACAATTAATCACTATACAATGATTTGCCTAATAGGGTATATGCCGAGCTAGTGTTTATTCCAAACTGATAAACTTCCAGTGACCTGTAATTGTGAACTTTTTTCCATTTTATACGGTTCCTTTTACAACATCGATGTTGTAATGTCATTAAAATGCATTCAGTTAAATAAACTTTGGCATTATTTTAGTTGCTCAACTGTAAAACGAGACAAAAAGCCGTTTACTCGCACGCGCCTGTCAGAATTGGCAGGCTAACGCGGAAGCTCCATTGAACATACTGGGGTAAAATAAATGCTAATAATATAAAGACATGGCGGGGGAAATGTAACTTAATGCAGTGCTTCTTGTACAATCTGAGACCCACTTTATATCGGATATCACTCAGCTAGTGGAGATCGCTGATTTTTAAAGAAAACAGACCTTAAACGCACCGGTTTTTGCATTGGCATACAGTTCGCCGGAAACGCTTAACCCAGGTTACTGGCAAATTAAAAGTCCTATTAGCATGCTTCGGCATATACCTTACATTAACTTACCCAGTTAACCTAGTTAAGCCTTTAAATGTCACTTTAAGCTGAATACTAGTATCTTGAAAAATATCTAGTCAAATATTAGTTACTGTCATCATGGTAAAGATAAAATAAATCAGTTATTAGAAATGAGTTATTAAATTGAGCTATTATGTTTAAAACGAGTACATATACAAAGGGGGGCTGATAATTCAGGGGGGGCTATTAAATATGACTTCAACTGTATATATAAACAAGACATTTTAAATTGGAATATTTCACTGTATTTAACAAAACTAAATGTATATAGCACTTATACATCTACACTTAAAAAAATATTACTGCTGCTTGTTTAAAATACCTGTTTAAAAACAGCACAATTCTTGTCAGTTCTTCGGCCAGTTTATGTTCAGTCCACTTAAATTTGTAAACTATTACGTTAACTTGAGCGTTTGGTGTTGGGACAACATGAAGGAATTGTGTTGGTCCATCTACCTGGTTAAGGGATTTGTTATTGCCAGCATGCTTTACATGTGATTGAATTAAGAGAGAAAAATGTTGACAATAAAAGTAATCTTAGGTGTATAAAGCTAATAGAAAGACTTGGAGTTTATTCTTCACTTTTGTTTGACGATTCAGAAGATTCCCCTGTAATGCTTTGAGTTTTGAGGTTACCACCTTGCAGAAGCAGCCATGCTTTGGGTGTTGATAGCTTAATTAGTAAAAATGCAGTTTGTTGCTTTGCTTAGTAATCAATAACTGTCCTAAAATGAGTTCTGAGATCAGTTTCAATCAACTGTATATTATATGTTATGTATTTGTAAGTGACTTCGAAATGTATAACACATAATAGACACACATATTATCAGACCTTTAAGTTTAAGTAAATAAAAATGCAAATGTATTTAAACTTTTCAAAAACAAAGAAAAAGCGCTCAGAGGTAGCTCAAATATTTGGTCAGCGCTCTTTGGGTAGGGATTAAATGAATGAAGGCTTTTTAATTTTTCCCACATTTTTTGAGTGCCTTGGACTGATTTCTGTTGCCGTGTTTAAACTTTTATTTGATAAAATCATGTTGGACCAACTCAATTACATTTAATTATGTAAACATGTTTTTTTTTTTTGGTGCAAAACAAATTTATTGAATGGAAATCTTGCCCTCAATTAAATTAAGTGTCAAAAAAAAAGTAAAACTTTTAGATCCTCAACTTCATAATACAGCAATACACTGTACATTGCATTTAAAACTATATTTTTAAACTTGTATGACTTTTTCCCACACATTTTGATGTTTCATTTATTTTCGTTTCAGCTTAGTCCCTTTATTAATCTGGGGTCACCACAGCGGAATGAACCGCCAACTTATCCAGCATATATTTTGCACAGCAGATGCCCTGCGTTTGCGCTGACGTCCAGCGTTCTCCAGCTTTCGGCGCCTAGACTGCAGCTCTGCACAAAAAGTTTGTCCAGAGGAGAAATGGTCGTGCCCAACTGAGCCTGGTTTCTCACAAGGTTTTTTAGTTCTTCACTTTCGCCAATTGGTGAAGTTTTTTCCTCGCCGCTGTCGTCACTGGCTTGCATGGTTCGGGATCTGTAGAGCTGCGCATCGATGGATTTGCTCTTCAGTGTTTGGACTCTCAGTAGTGATTATTAACCGGACTGAACTGAGCAAAACTGAACTTAAAGGGCCCTGTTTCAGCAGGATGTTTTCACAACTCTAGTTTGGAAAAAGTCAGGAAAGTGGGTGTGTCTAGCTCTGTTTGGGTGGGAGTGTCAGGGGAGTGAAAATGGGCAGGGTTTGAATAAAAATGGGAGTTGCCATTTGGGCATGCGCTGAGGACAGAGGAAAAACAAACACACACACAAACGCAGGGGAGAAAGACAGTGTGTTTAATGACGGTGAAATGTTTGATACCGCACGTCGTATTGGAGAAAAAAAGCCTCTGCATTTCTCTGTAACTCAGATGCACTCAGTAGGTCAGAAAGCAGTCTGTGTGTTGACTATCCTGTCACAAAATGCGGCGAAAATTCAACACGACGGTCGGCAAGAGTTTGCTTACATTGTTCACGTGTTTACACACAGAGAGCAGCATTTACAGCAGATCTTTCAATATTGTAGTGATATCAACGTACTGTAAACTAAGTAACTTAGAAATCATTTTGACAAAGGTCTGTCTTTAAACACTGAAGGAGTACAGCTGACCATACGAACTATAACTTTGCCATCTGAATGAGCAAAGTAAGGGCACTGATCGCACACACTTAACGAATCTGAAGACAGGATAATCAACACATACTGGAGCTGCGTCTTTTTTAAAAGGAGACGAGCAGCAAATCCGGATCACACCATTGATGAGAAATGCTCTCGAGTAAAAAATGTTCCAAACAAACGCATTTCTGCCGTGCGTCGCGCCTACGGATCCACACGTGAGTCTAGCAGCGCTCTCATAGAGAGAAAATGAAACAAAACCTTCACATTATAAAAGCAACACTGGCGACCCGTATCTCCAAACAACTCTTATTCTTTTCCCACAACTTTTGGCAACACGACGTGTGTCGTCTCTCTGCCGTCTGAACACTGTTTCAGGTACAGTCTAAGAAAGCTAGCATGCATATTAATGAAGTTGCAGCGCATACATAATGGAGCGCGCTGATTGGTTTGAACCAAGCCTTACTCATGAATGAATGAATACAACACACTCAGAGACGTAATACGGGTCGCCCTGGTACAGACGTCCAGTCTGCACGCTGGAATACACTAAGATCTCATGGCCGTGACGAGGCTTCAAAAATTCGTTTCAAACCGGAAGTACGAATTTGCTCAAAATAACACAAAAACAACCAATTTTCACTTTTTAGTGGAATATATGTGTCCTAATAGAGTTTTTAGCAGTGTGGGACACATATACGACTGTCAACAGCTCAAAAAAATGTGTTTTGGTGTTTCGTGACCCTTTAAACTCTGGACTTGGACTAAAAACTGGACTTGCACTGTTTCAATTTACTATAATGTTCTATGTTAAGCTGCTTTGACACAATCTAAGGGTGCTTTCACACCTACACTTTTGTTTCGGAACGTATCTCGTTTGCCCAGTTAGCGCGGTTCGATTGGCATATGTTAACAGGGCAATCGCGCTCTGTTCCGCGCCAAAGTAATCGCTCCGAGATCGCTTGAATGAGGTGGTCTCGGCTCGATTGAAACGAAGTGAGAAAGCGATCCGATCCGAGCGCGGTTATATCACAGTGTTTTATGGATATGTAATAGGCTTACGGCTATATGAAGAGAGAATTATGAGTAAGGTGGGAAGTTTCGCGAGTCTCCGGATGCCCGCAAACGAGTGATGATCTCCCGGTAATCTCGTGTCTCTCTCCCAGTCCTCAAATAGGCATCATCGCGCACCCTTCTCACCCCTCCCCACCGTGTCTCTCCTCAGACACGTCACGCGCGCGTACCCTGTCAATCACCACCAAACCACCACCTCTCCTGACAGCTGAGCGGGACGCTGCAAAATAAACCCTGACACTCTGACCAATGTAAGGAGAGTTTACTCGCACGTGACTTGTTTTAGCTCTTTTGGTCCGATTAGAAACTTTGCAGTGTGAAAGCGAACTGCTCCGAGAGCAAAGAGCAACAATGTAACAATTCTAATCTCTGTTTCGGAACAACTGAATCGATTCACAGGTGTGAAAGCACCCTAAGGGTGCTTCCACACCTACACTTTTGTTTCGGAACGTATCTCGTTTGCCCAGTTAGCGCGGTTCGATTGGCATATGTGAACAGGGCAATCGCGCTCTGTTCCGCGCCAAAGTAATCGCTCTGAGATCGCTTGAATGAGGTGGTCTCGGCTCGATTGAAACGAACCCTGGAGCGGTTCGATTGCAGTGAGAAATCGATCCGATCCGAGTGCGGTTATATCACAGTGTTTTATGGATATGTAATAGGCTTACGGCTATATGAAGAGAGAATTGTGAGTAGGGCGGGAAGTTTCGCGAGTCTCCGGATGCCCGCAAACGAGTGATGATCTCCCGGTAATCTCGCGTCTCTCTCCCAGTCCTCAAATAGGCATCGTCGCGCACCCTTCTCACCCCTCCCCGCCGTGTCTCTCCTCAGACACGTCACGCGCGCGTACCCTGTCAATCACCACCAAACCACCACCTCTCCTGACAGCTGAGCGGGACGCTGCAAAATAAACCCTGACAGTCTGACCAATGTGAGGAAAGTTTACTCGCACATGACTTGTTTTAGCTCTTTTGGTCCGATTAGAAATTTTGCAGTGTGAAAGCGAACCGCTCCAAGACCAAAGAGCAACAATGTAACAATTGTAATCTCTGTTTCGGAACAACTGAATCGATTCACAGGTGTGAAAGCACCCTAAATTGTAAAAGAGCTATACAAATAAAGGTGAATAGGAATCAAACACTAACACAATTTCCATGTGATGCAAACTTCAAAATAACCCTCAACCTCAGACATTACTTCAGTGTCAGCAGTAGTGTTGCTTACTTTAGCAGCACCTCTTAAAATACATATCCGAGTCAATTTTACCATGCTGCAGGGGTTACAACACCCAACAAAAAAAGGCTCTATGACGTATTTGGACACAATAGTAGCTTGCGCAAACAGCATGTGAAATGTTAGGCACCGTTCAAGAGCCGATTGGAGGAATGTGAACACACTGAAGAGCCACTGAGTGCTTTCCTCATAATAGTAACATTTTTGGGGGCTGTTGAACTGCAAATGAACTTGAGAGTGCATGTCTGTACTACAGGACTGAAGGTCTGAGATTTCCCTCCCTCTTGAAAGCTGAAGGACACTTGGTGGGAGTGCAAGAGTTCCTTGTGCCATGAATCTGCCTCCACACGGCTTCCCATCTGCTGAATGCACATAAATATGAGCGTGCATGCAGAAGAAATGCAATGCAACATTTAGCAGAGCAGCATCTGCATTCCTCACACAAATATTAGATTACATTTATCATCGGCTGTTAATGAGAGGGAGAAATAAAGCAGTATGTCAAGCGATTTCAATATTATTTAGTATCATATTTCAATAGGGTCACATTGTTAAGCCCCGCCAACAGTTGTTACTGTTGCTAATGCTACCAAGACCCAAAGATTATAACGTGTGCTTTGAAATCTAATTAGTTATTTAATCTTCATTGTGTGATAATATAGATCACATCTCATAATATTCAAATGAGTCATCACTAATCCCGCCCCCATTAGTTACTGTTGCTATATGCTACCAAGACCCAAAGATTATAATCCCACCCCATCACTTAGCCCCACCCCATACCTGTTGCTAATGTTATATTAAAATGTGCTGTTATTAACATGTTCTCTAATACACACTTTATCTCATATTAAAATTATTAAATCTTACAATTTAAAATGACCTTACAATTTTAAAATGACCTAATACTTGATTTTGTAAACAAGTATGATAATTAATTATATTTAATAATAAATACAGAAAATACATTATTTATATTTGTTATATTACAAATATTTCATAATATTTATAATAAACTAAAATCAAATAATAATATTAACAGTATTAGTAATACGAAAATAATAATAATAATAATAATAATAATAATAATATTAGTAAAAATAATAATTATAATTATTAGTAGTAGTAGTAGTAAAAGTATTATTAGTATTATTATTATTATTAATAACAACAACTTTAATAAAAATAATAATAGTATTAGTAAAAATTAAATAATTATATTAATATTAATAATAATAATGGTATTAGGCGAGGCAGTGGCGCAGTAGGTAGTGCTGTTGCCTCACAGTAAGAAGGTTGCTGGTTCGAACCTCGGCTCAGTTGGCGTTTCTGTGTGGAGTTTGCATGTTCTCCCTGCCTTCGCGTAGGTTTCCTCCGGGTGCTCCGGTTTCCCCCACAGTCCAAAGACATGCGGTACAGGTGAATTGAGTAGGCTAAATTGTCCGTAGTGTATGAGTGTGTGTGTGGATGTTTCCCAGAGATGGGTTGCAGCTGGAAGGTCATCCGCTGCGTAAAAACTTGCTGGATAAGTTGGCGGTTCATTCCGCTGTGGCGACCCCGGATTAATAAAGGGACTAAGCCGACAAGAAAATGAATGAATGAAATTAAATAGTTCACCTTCTCGATGTTCAAACCAGCAACCCAGCGACCTTCTTGCTGTGAAGCGACAGCACTACCTACTGCGCCACTGCCTCGCCCAACTATTTAATTCGTTAATTAAAATATCGTGGTTAACAGTATCAAATGGCTTATGTAAATCAAGAAAGACTTAAATTGGTCTTTATCATTTCTAAAAAGTAACAGCAAGCTGTCTCAGTTGAATGTTTTTTTCTAAAACCAAACTGCATAGGATGTAAGAGAGAATTTCCATCTAAATGAGCCATAAGTTGCATAAGTTGTTTTAAATTTAACCAAATCCTTTAACTTAAGTATCTTCAGTTTAAAAAAAATAAAGGATTTGTATGCTCTAAATACTCCACATTTTATATCAGTCTAATTACTTTTTTCTACATTGTACATAAGGATCGTAAGGTAGGTTTATATGTATTTCCCCAAATTTCAACACAATAACTCATATATGGCTAAATAAATGATATTCTTCATATTTGTCAATTCAATTTATATGATTTTTACATATATTAAGCAGAAAAGGTCATATATAGTTGAAGTCAGAATTATTAGCCCCCCTTTGATTTATTTATTTATTTATTTTTAAATATATCCAAAATTATATTTACCAGAGCAAGGAAATATTCACAGTATGTCTGATTTTTTTTCTTCTGGAGAAAGTCTTATTTGTATTATTTCGGCTAGAATAAAAGCAGTTAGAAATTTTGAAAGACCATTTTAGGGTCAAAATTATTAGCCGCTTTAAGCTATTTTTTTTTTAGACTTTCTACAGAACAAACCATCGTAACTTGCCTAATTACCCTAACCTGCCTAGTTAACTTAATTTACCTAGTTAAGCCTTTAAATGTCACTTTAAGCTGAATACTAGTGTCTTCAAAAATATCAAATATTATTTACTTTCATTATGGCAAAGATAGATAAGAGAGATAAATCAGTTATTAGAAAGGAGTTATTAAAACTATTATGCTTAGAAATGTGTTGAAAACATTTTCTCTCCGTTAAACAGAATTTCAGGAAAAAAATAAACAGGGGGGCAAATAATTCTGACTTTAACTGTACATGTATATGTTACTTTTCAAAAGTATACATTATACATATACATTTATTTGACTTTTTTTCTGCTTTTTTTCTACCACCTCCAGCTAATGCATTAAACAATAAAAAAAGATAAACTACAGCCCACAAAAAAAAAAAAAAGAATGTGATTGTTCAATGCCACGCTTTTCTGCAGTGTTCTGACACTCAGCCCAGGGGAAAAATGGCTCAGGCCTTGTTCAGGCATGCACATTGTTCAGTTCAAATAAAGACTCATAGATAAACCGAAAAGCTTGAGGCTACGTTTCACAACATGCTTCCACTAGCGCACTGCAGATCTCAAGCACACACACTGCTGATAAATCCATCCGCTTCTTCTTCACGCCAAAAAAAAAAAAAAGTACAAGCAACTTCTATTAGTTTGTGAACAATTCAGAGTTTATGAACAAGCTCATTACATTATTCTGTGTGCAGCGCGGAAATGAAAAAGCGAAACCATATCTCTTAACTTCCGCAACTCTTAATGTAAGCCCATAAACTTTGGTCAGGCCGTGCAAAGATTAATCATTTATAATACAGGTGCATGAAAGTTCCAGTCCACACCCAAACTAACAAATCCAGTCTTTAAAGAGGAGTGTCCAAAACAAAGGAGAACTTCATCACCTCTGGCTACATTTAAAATGCTCAGACAATGACTAAAAATACCATTTAATCCAAATTAAAGCATCTGATCAGATAAACACTTCCTGTTCTGCTTTTTCTGATACCTCTGGTGTAGCATATGATGAAACAGCTTGTGAATTTAAAAGGTCTGCATGGTGGAAGGTAAATGAGTTCATATAAGTGAGTTATTCACTGCAAAAATGCTTTTCTTACTCAAATTTTTGGTTTAATTATCTTAAAATTATCAAATCAAAAATGACAAAAATAGTCTAGTGTTAAGAAATATTATGTCAAAAATTAAAGGGCACCTATTTGACCCCCTTTACAAGATGTAAGAAACGCCTTTGGTGTCTCCAGAATGTGTTTGTAAAGTTTCAGCTCCAAATATCCATCAGATTAATTATTAGCCTCCAGAATATGCCCATTTTGGTGTCTGAGGACAGTGTAGCTGTTTTTGTAGCCTGTGGCTTTAAATGCAAATGAACTGCTTCTCCCTGCCCACCATTGCCACATGCATGTCTGCTTCTCATAATGCGTTATATTAAAGGTGCAGTAGGTGATCTGTTAAAATGCTAACCGCTTAGCATATTATCTTTGGATGGCGGGGAGGGACTGTGATTCAAAGCCACATCCCCTAAAATCGCGAGTGTGCACACCGCGTCACAACAGCCGACAGACAACCCACTAGTTCATGTCATTCGCCAGTTAGTTAGTGCCAGCACCATGCAGGAATTACATTTATTATTACTTAGCCACACTTACATGCTATTTCAGAGTGAATATTCAGAGTAGCATGGTAAACAGTCTAGGGAGGCTGTCATTGTTTAAAAACGACCCAATGTGAATATAAAGGCAACTTCAGCTTAATAAAGCAGGTGAGGTGGAATAGCGCTATTTACTGATGTTTTGTTGTTAAACTAAATATAAATCTAAATTATCGATGCTATAAAATTACCTTATGAAACTGAAAATAATCACATCAATCTTTCACCGGAAGATTTCAGTGGCTGAACAACACGTCTGTGCATAAAAGTCATTCATAACAGAACACACTCTAACATAAGCTTAGCCTGACTAAAATAGTTTTAAAACAGAACGTTACCTGTCTAACAGTAATACTTCAGCCATGGTGTCGTGCTTCCTCCAGCGAGCTAAAGTAACTCCAATATTGATTCAGGTTTTTAAAAGCTTCAATTCAGCATTTGATTTCTCCCGGTCAGCTTATGCAGACGGACACACGTGAATGGCCGATATGCGTGAGCAGATGCGCAGAAGTCGGAATCTACATGTGCTGACAGACAGTCTGACCAGCTTATCGGAATTATGGGAGATGTCGGTCCGACTCTATTTAATTGGATGAACATTTTTTAGTTTTATGCCTTACCCAGAATAAAAATACAGATAAACACATTTAGATCATTTACTGTAATCATTACTATTGGACTGTGAAGAGACTTTCAACCAGCACAACAAAACATGTTTTAGAAGACAATCACCTACTGCATCTTTAAGCAGCAACATCCTGCTCTCCCCATAGACTGTAAAATATATGGACGTAGTATCCGTGACGTCACCCATAGGTTTCTAAAGAGCGCAAAAGAAGCCACAAGTAGGCGCGGCCAACCGTCGCCATTTTGTTCGCGCGTCATCACACCCACAGCGGGATACCAAACAAGGGCAAAGAGGCGGAGAGTGAGCGGAGCTACAGACACCTGCTGACAGTTTGCTTGGACCTGGTTCAGACACACTTTACTTTGGGAGAACGCTTAATACTTCATCACCTGCGACTCGTTTGTATTCTGACCACTTGTGCTTGGTTGTATAATATATCAATAAAGTGTTTAGACTTTTAAAAACACTGCTGTAATACATTGAGCCACTGAACATTGTTCTGTTATGACGTTTTTTAACAAGAGGATAACGCGAATTACTTCCAAACACTTCAGATATAGTCTGTGTTAGTTAATGTAAGACTATTGATGAAATCCAGCACAACACTGTATGACAACGCTTCAGATGACTGTTCTAGAGCCACAGCTAATCAATCTGTCAGATTCTGGAGTGCATTACAGCTCTAAATATAAATATAAACGATAAATGACCTTAAATAAAACAAATACATGTATAGAGATGGTATATAAGTAACTTATATAAATTTACTCACATGGGAAACGGAGGCCACGTGAATGGTTTGTGAGCACAATTAAGTGCACTCAGCATGCCATGCCATCTAATAATTGTAGGAAACAAGTCCAAAAGGCAGTTGACTGTGTAAAGCCACATAAAACAACACAGAAATACGATAAATACACCGAGTTCAGTGGCTAATCTGCCGGAGTCAGCTGAGGTGACGTGACGGCGACCAATGAGACCAAGCTGTCACTCAAGTGGCCACTCTCTTAATTATGCAAACTTAATATAACTTAATATAAAGGAAACGGATGAGTTCTAAAAAAATTCACCCCCCTCACAGTTGTCATGAAGGGTAATATTAGCTGTATTAACCAAAATCTTTTTTTGTACCAGGCTGTAAACACCTTTTTTTCTGCTGTAAAATTGGCCATTCTAACAGTGGGCTCAATTGAAATTTGCTCTGTTTTGGAGCCAGGAGAGGCCAGGACTAGCGGAATTTCGAATGAATTGCAGTTTTAGTTACTTCCGTATTGGCTTCCTGAGGGAGAGCCGGAGGTTGCCGCTTGGCTCTCCCTCGTGAAGCTAATATGATGTAACTGGAACTGCAATTCATTGAAAATCCACTAGTCTAGGCTCTTATAGAGCATTTACCATGTTTGTGAACATTCAGGATGCGCACACAGGGAGAAGGCAGAAAACAAAACCGTGAGCGCTAGCATTAACAGCGAAGGAATGACATCCGGTGCGGTAGAGTTTGTTGTTCTCCTAGAAATAAGATATATTGATTACATATTATATATATATATATATATATATTATTTACATAATGCTTTCAGCGTATTATAACAGCTCGTCACACAGTGATAAGCACAGTGATTTAGCAAAATTAACATTAAAGTGAGCGGCGTTCATCTGACAGCTCCATCTGCGATAGCACCCTCCCTATGAATATTGGATAAGAGGAAATGATCAAGCATCCAGCCCCAAATATACAATCTCATGGAAGCTCCAAGTGATTTTACAAGAGAGAAGTTAAAGGCCTACAAGTCTTTGGATGCCAACAATGTTGTTCTGTGTGGTCATGTGCAAGAAATAATGTTCCATGATGACCAGATTCAAAACTTTGTAGTGCTAAAAACCGAGGTTCTGCCTTGCCAAAGATAAGGAAAGAAGACGGAGCTGTACAAGGCCTGGGTATTCATCATCAAGCAAAACAACTGCATTCTGA
This sequence comes from Danio rerio, assembly GCF_052040795.2. Taxonomy (NCBI): domain Eukaryota; kingdom Metazoa; phylum Chordata; class Actinopteri; order Cypriniformes; family Danionidae; genus Danio; species Danio rerio. The sequence goes on from NC_141028.1 coordinate 8,530,766, forward strand.
CAGTGAACTGCACCTGTACAGCAGGGTATGTGAACTTACACATAGAGGTAAAGTTGGTTTATATTCACACATTCAGACTTTCTCCTTAATAATATAATTTCATAAAAGTGTTATTTGCAAACTCTAAATAGCGAAATCATATTAGCAGCCAATAACTATCAAGGCCCAACATTGTTCACAGTCAAATAAACAGTGTTAATGTTGTTTTCAAGTCTCACTTACAGGTTATTTCAGAGCGATGTTTAAAGTGCCGCAGTAAAAAATATAGAGAGTGTGTCACAAGTTTTCACTGAATAAATATGTGTATATACAACCAAGTTTACCTTAATAACTTTCACTTTCACTTTTCATTCTTTGCATTCAGTGTCGGCAGTTTAATTCACCATTTGTAACTGTTTTTGCTGAAATCATTGCTGCAATCAAAAACGAGTAATGTGTATGATTTGAATTTGGCATCCTACTGCACAACACGACATGTTTACTATTGTAGCCTGTCTTTTTTTGCAACCGGAGACCCGTATGACGTCATGTGTGACTAAGGTTGGTAATTGGTCTATTGAGCCCACTGTTAGAATGGCCAACTTTACACCAAAACAAAAAGGTGTTTACAGCCTGGTACAAAAACGATTTCGGTGCATAAAGCTAATATTACCAATCATGACAACTTATTTTATAACTTATCCGTTTTCTTTATATTAAGTTATATTAAGTCTGTATAATTAAGGGCGTGGCCACTTGAGTGTAAAATGTAAAAATGTAACACTGTATTTTAGCTTATGTAATGTTGTATTCTTAAATAAAAATTAATTTCATAAGTTTAAATACTATATATATTAGCGCTGTCAAAATTAGTGCGTTAACGGATGCGATTAATTTTAAATAATTAACGCGTTAAAAAAAATTAACGCAATTAACGCAGTTGCAGGCTTTTTTTACTTCATGCTGTGGTGGACGTGTGTTTAACATGCAAGACATGTGGATAAGACCAAGGAAGCACTTTTTGAAGGCAAATTTCAGTATAAAACAATTAGTCGCATCACCAGGCTCTCCAAAGTTTCATGCAATTTCGGGTTTTTCATTTTTAACTTTCAACTTCTGTTGTAAGTTGATACCGCATGGCGAACAGAAAGAAAATCCTCTGCAATTCGTGACTCAGTGTTCCTTTAAGGTAATAAAATCACTGCTTAGGCTACACGGTAAACTTTTAATAAGAGTATTATCTTAATCATATTAAAATCGGAGTATTGGTGTCTTATGTGAATGTACTCAGAAAGCCTCTGGTGAAGTCGCGAGCTGTCAAAGACAGGGCATTACTCTGCCTTTCAGCATGAGCCCTCCAAGTTTAGCGCGTTTCCTCATTAAACGCAACGAAAGCGTATGCTTCGCGTTGTTGTGTCAGAATCTTTGTAAAATACAGTAATACTTTAGGATGCTTAGTTTAAGCAAATTTGATGAACGTGATCATGCGTGTTGAATCTGAGGGGAGTAGCTCCAGTATGGAAGGCCGTTGGGGCCAAAACGTCTGCAGCGCGTTGTGTGTGTGTCTGCGTGTGTGTCTGTGTCAGGCCCGTTGAGGGCGCGAGACGTACCTGAAGGACGGTGGGGGTGAGTTGCGTGCGACATAGGCTACCTGAAGAGCTAGGAGGGATGTAGAGGAGAGGGGTGTGCAATGTATTTAATGACCGGTTTGCGAAAAATTATCATTCATTTGCGGGCATTTGGGAGTCTCTGTGCACTTGCGGGATAGTCCTAGTCTTAGCAACTGGATGAATGTAAAGGAGGATTAAGCAAAGTTGTTTCTACTCTATAATTAATGTTCTCAACTCACAGCAATTAAACTTTACAATGAGTGCAACAGTTTGTATTCAATAGTTTAATTATAATTTTTCATTTTCCATATCTGCAATTCCTGTATTTTGGCATTTTTTGCAGTCCACTTAGAATCCAACATGGAAATCAATGTTTTCTTTATCGGTATTGATTGTTTTGAAATTTAAATGTCATTAACATGCCTGTGTTTTAATTTCTTTAATAAATATGGCTGTCAAGCCAGGATCTTGATGGTTTATTGTGGGTATGTTGTTAACATGAAGAAATCTGTTACAAGTTATACAAAAATTCTATTAAACAATTATATTTTGAATTTTGATTCTAATAAACAATTATATTTTGAATTTAAATATTTCTTTCTTGCTTTTACATTAATTTTACATTTGAATAGCCAAAATTACAAGTTTCAGTATTTTAAATGCGATTAATCGCGATTAATTTTTTTAAAAAGGTGCGATTAATTAGTTAATTTTTTATTGATTGACAGCACTAATATATATATATATATATATATATATATATATATATATATATATATATATATATATATATATATATATATATATAGTATATTTAATTTTATAATAATTTTATTTTTTATCTTAATGAACATTTTTACTATAAAAAACAATATTACAAAATAAATTTGAATAAAATAAAAAAAATACTCAATGGTGCCGTTGGGTATGTAAAATATCTTATTTTATTTTTTGTTTTTTTCACCCTTCACAAAACCTGGGAGTTGTATTACCAGACAAATAACAATAATAATAAAAAAGTAACAAACACAATATTGTTAAATAATATCAAATCTAATATTAATAATTATAATATTAATACATATTGATGAAAAAAAAATCCTTTTATAAATGTTAATAGTCTTGTAAATACTTTTAATGTAAACTGCCCTTTTATCTGCCAGTTCTTTAATGTCAATTTTAATGTCAGACAGTTGAACTGTTAACTGAAAATATTATTATACATTTTTATGAAAAAATATTATAATAAACATTTATAATTGTCCTATAGCACGTTTAGCACAAAAATGGTTCTGCAATTGTTACAAGCTAAAAAAACTGCTTTGGTACTACTCAAAACCAAGAGAATGTGCACAAACATACACAGGTTGGTAACCAATTGCATAAAGCCAGGGTATGGGGTTAGGTGATATGGTCACTTTGATCACTTAAAATTTTTTATATCAGTCTAGATTGATAATTATCACTATAAAATGTCAAACCTCTATGTCTTTCATATTTAAATGCAGATTCGGGTCTTGAATGATAGCTGGAGCAGTCAGACGGTTAATTGTTCATTTAAATAAATCTTTTATAGTCAAAACATGTTAAAACCACATCATCCAGATGAACCCTTTACAAATCTATAGTACAATATCTATAAAGATGAAAATTAATATTTATAAATGCAAAGTTAAAATATGTTGGCAGGCTTTTTTCCCTTAACAAAATATCATAGAAAAAGTATTTCTTAGTTTCTTCATGTTCTCATGGGTGATATCTCATCATTAAACATGACGCAGATGTACATTTGTTCATTAAAGTAAGAACATATATGAAAAGAAAAGTCTATTCCGCCTTTAAAAAAATAGATAAAAAACATTGTAATCCACAATATCTTATATATAGATCATCTTATTTATACATATAGCGCCTCATTACCATGCTGAAATATAATTATGTGGTTTCCATTATAATTGTATGAAAAGCACTATAATTACAACTGCACAAATGCTATAGCTTAATAGCAGCAATTACAGTAATTATATATCATTACTCCATAAATACATTTAGTACATCTATATTAATAATAAAAATCATAATATATCTCCCAATCCTAAATATTAAAACAGATTTTTTTTTGTTAACATTTAATTTTTAGTAAAAAAAAAAAAATGCATCAAATCATGAAACATTTTTCCATCTCATAGTTTTGTGGACATGACTCAGATGTAAATGAATGTTTAACAGCTGTATTTAAATGTTCTGCCTTTAATTGCATGGTTTTATTAAAAAAAAAAAAAAAAGATTGTCATCTACAATAACATACATTTGAAATCAAAATGATTAGTCGTCCTGTGAATTTATTTATTTTTTATATTTCCCAAATGATGTTTAACAGGGCAAGGAATTTTACACAGTATTTCCTATAATATTTTTTCTTCTGGAGAAAGTCTTATTTGTTTTATTTCGGCTAGAATAAAAGCAGTTTTAAATTGTTTAAGAAACATTTTAAGGTCAAAATTATTTTGATTGTCTACAGAACAAACCATTGTTATACAATAACTTGCCTAATTAACCTAGTTAAGCCTTTAGATGTCACTTTAAGCTAAATACATGTATCTTGACAAATATCTAGTCAAATATTCCGTACTGTCATCATGGCAGAGATAAAAGATATCAGTTATTAGAAATGAGTTAATAAAAACTATTATGTATATATACAGGGGGGCTAATAACTCAGGAGGGGTACTAATTCTGACTTTACTGTACATTTAGATCAGTGTAATAGCACACACATTCTCATTACTGAAAAGTAACTATAAAATTTCTATGATAACTATAAAAGCACTAGCCTGGATATATAATTACAACTGCTTTAGCTTAATAACAGCAATTACTGTAATTATATTCCAGTACTCCTTTACTACATTTAATATGTCAATATACAGCAATCCAACCACTAAACCATGGTACTTCAGTAAAACAATGGTAAATCCATTAAATAGACTTCTAAGTTGTTTGTTGATGGCAATGTTTATTTTATATCAGCACATTTTCATCCAACTTTAAACTAAATCAACGAGATATCAGTGTTCTTCACTAAACTCAACGCTTGCATGATTGATTCGAGGCCTATCTGAATGTAAACACTCCTAACCCTGTATTGCTGTTGGATGCCATTCCAGCAGCAAAACAGTTGCTGTTGGATAAACGTTCAGTGATGCAAACAAGTTTAACCAACATCACCCATATCCTTTCTTTCCTTGTTAGGTAAATTGTATTTTTTTCTTTTTCAACAACAAAATGAATAATTTAAATAATACTTTTTTGCAAACTTATGTACAGTTGAAACCAGAAGTTTACAAACACTCTAAAAAAAACACCCATTTTTTTTTAAATGTCTGATGGTAAATCATACTAAACGTTTACTATTTTAGGTTCGTTAGGATTACCTAAATGATTTACATTTGCTAAATGCCAGAATAATGAGAGCATTTTTTTTTTTTTTAGAATTTTTTAAATTAATTTCTGTAATAAGTTTACATTCATTTCCCTGGATATTTTTTATCTTTGCTTTTAAACTTTATTACTTTGGTCAAATGTTTTGCATATCCTTCCACAAGCTTCTCACAATAGTTTGCAGGAATTTTGGCCCATTCCTCCTGACAGAATTGGTGTAACCAAATGCCTCATTGCAAAAATCATAGGAGGGCTGTAACGCCGGGGAGTGACACCAACAACAGAAGGTAGGATCCAATATGCAGGTTTAATCTTTGTCAGGCAAGCAATGGTCAATACAGGTATGAACAGGTATGTGCGGGCAAATCCAGAGTCGAAGTCAGTAAACAGGCAATGGGTCGAAAGGCAGGCGGCTAAAACAGATAACTAGGATACAAAGCTAGGTTCAGACACGGAGAAACGCGTTGAAATGTCACTAAACAGTAAACAAGACTCGGCAATGTGAATGAGTGTGTGTGCTGCTTAAATACTGTGTGTAATCAGTCTCTGAAAGTCCTCAGGTGTGAATGTAAATCAAGCTAAATGAGAAAGCAGGTGTGTGGGCGAAGAGCATGTATGAAGTTGTAGTCCAGGAAAAGTGTAGTTCTAAGTGTGTGTGTGTGTGTTTACCAGCGACATCTGGTGGTTGTTCGCTGGTAAACATGACAAGGGAGAATAGTTTTGACTTCAACTGATAATCGTTTTGAATAATCGTGATTACAATCATGACCAAAATAATCGTGATTAAGATTTTTCCCATAATCGCGCAGCCCTAAAGGATCGGGTGTCAGAAAACACTTCTATAATCATGTGCACATTATTATCATCAGCTTAAGAGGTTTGTTATTTCAAATATAGATGTGATCGCGAGCTCCCTGGAGAAAGTGAAACCGCTCACACTTTTTAGACGGCCTTGTAAAACAGCAACAGGACACAGCTGATTTTGTCCTTTTTGGCTATGTGGCTGTACATCAAGACGACAACAAAGTTTGTTGGAGCTCAGTTCAACCATGGCTTGTTATTATATGTATGTATTATTACAGTGCAATGTCTCGGCTGTGTTTTTAAAACCGGCGCTCTCCTGTATTCTCCTGCTTCTGCGGGTGACGCTTCTCTGGGAATCAGTAGCGTTCAGCGTTCTATCTCCACCTTATGGTATACCCTTTAGGCCTGTTGGTACCCTTTGCAAAGGGTGACCAAAAAGTGGTACGGTACGGTTGACTTTTAGGCACTCTTTGACAATGGAAACCATAAAAGCTCCTCAATAGTCACGTACCACTCAGCGGAAACGGGCCATTATATACACACCCAGGTATCGGATCAGTTCTCTGTATCGGCAGATACCCTTCATGAGCCCAGGTATTGAAATCAGTATCAGGAATGAAAACAAATAATGAAACATCTTTAAACGAAACCATTTTTTTACATTGAATAAATGTAAACCCATTCCAGAAGACCTCCAACACCAAATTAGGAGACTTTAAAAATAGCATACAAGGGGCATTATATTAAAATAAGCATCACAATGCTTCAGTTCACACACTGGGCACTATTTGAGCGTGTGATTTGTGGTCTGGGCCATAGATGTGTCACAGTGTTGAGTCCTGGTGCATGCTGGGCTGTGCTAACAGGCTTCGTTCTGACCGCTCTTTGTGAGCACTCTTCTATGACACCACTGACGGGCAGGTTACACACTAGCACACAGACGCTTGTCATGTTGCCATAAGCAAGCAATTTCATTCACTTTGGTCATTTCAGAGAACAGATGTGTGTTCGCACTTTACTTGGGCGGTGTAAATAAAACCTTGTGGCTTTAGTGACATGTGGAAATTGTGCTGAAGTCATGGCCATAACAGAATGATTGTGTGCGATTAAACACAACAGAGATGTTCTTTGTGCTCGCTGTAATACTGGACGGTTAAAAACAAAACAAACATCAGTCGAGGAACAAATGCCATTTCAGTCATTCCTCTTCAAAAGTTTGCTACTTACTATGTTTTTGTTATTATTTGTGAAATCTCTGTGTGCAATTTTTTTTTAAATTGCACAGTAAATTATGTTTATATTATCAGAAAATCATAAATTAGATGTATAATTTTCTATATTTACAGAAATCAGACACAACAGTGTCATAACAAATACAACATTCATCGTTCAGTCATTTTCCTTCAGATTAGTCTCCATTTATCAGAGGTCACCACAGCGGAATGAACAGCTGACTATTCCAGCATATGTTTCACACAGCGGATGCCCTTCCAGCTGCAACCCAGTAATGGGAAACACCCTTACACTCTCACATTCGTACACACTCATACACTAAGGCCAATTTCATTCATTCATTTTCGACTAAGACCCTTTATTCATCAGGGGTCGCCACAGCGGAAAGAATCGCCAACTATTTCAACATATGTTTTATGCAGGCCAATACTGGGAAACACCCAGACACTCTTGCATTTACACTCATACACTACGGACAATTTAGTTCATGCAATTCACCTATAGCGCATGTCTTTGGACTGTGGGGGAAACCGAAGCACCTTAAGCAAACCCACGCCAACACATGCAAACTCTAAACAGAAATGCCAACTGACCCAGCTGGGACTCAAACCAGCGACCTTCTTGCTGTGAGGTTACAGTGCTAACCACTGAGCATCTGTGCCGCCGCTATATATTTGTATTAAATCAGGGGTTTTCAAAGTGTGAGGCGCGCCTCCCCTGGGGGGAGACAGAACATGTCAGGGGAGGCGCGGGAAAAAATATAATTATTAAGTTTAATTATTATATGTATTTTTTATTTTATTTAAACATTTTAATTAAACAAAGCAAATCAAGTCAAATATAAGAAAACCTTTTTTACCCAGAAGGCCATAGCTGTGAATTCGCTTCTGTTTGGCAAGCCCGCCAATACAGGTATATGCCTGCTAATACAATGGGTCGGTTTCTGAGTCCCCCCCCCCCCCCCCCCCCCCCCCCCCCCCCCCCCCACACCGATTCAAAGCTGTAATGAAGTTCACGGCCCTTTGGCCGCCGGGAAGAAGGGGGCAGAGAACCGATGCAGTTTTAAAGTGAATTATTAATGACAGTGACGGCAAGCAAAAGTAAAATATGTCCGGGCCCGGTGCGCACCGCAGGTGTATCCACTTACGCCCCCTCGCCACAAAAGCCTTCAAGTTCAGGGCTTAAACCCAAAAGACGACGATATGATGATCAGTATTTGAGTTTAGGATTTATGTGGACAGGACCAGCTGATGAACCTTTATGTGTGGTTTGTCAAAATATTTTGGCTAATGAAACATGAGACCCACAAAACTTCGACTGTTTTGACTGGGATGGACAGTTCTTGGATCTTTTCTATTCATATTGAACCATCATCCTAGTTTTAAAAACGTTATATTAAAATACTTGTTATTACTCTGTAAATAATTGCACTTTCATGCGAATGATGATAAAAGTGAGTTAACAGTCTGACATCTGTGTCTTTATATATACTGTATATATATATATATATATATATATATGTGTGTGTGTGTGTGTGTGTGTGTGTGTGTGTGTGTGTGCATGTTTGGGAGGAGGGGGGCGCCGATGGATAAGTTGTGTCAAAAGGGAGGCCCACTGTCTTAGACTTTGAAAAACCCTGTATTAAATCAAATAAATAATTAGAAGCAAAACAGATTTTGAAAAATGAATCCATCATTAAAGTAGAATTTTAGGAATTTTGGGTAACACTTTATTTTGATGGTCCATTTGTGTATTAATAGACTGTCTGCTTACTGTCTGTTGATACTGCTCCTTTAGCAGACATTTAACTGACTATAAGAAACTTTGCAAGTCTCCATCAACTTACACTAACCCCAACCTAACAGTCTACTTATAAACTAACAAAAATTAGTTTGCATGCAGATCCAGTGTAACTTAAATTCAACAAACAGACCATCAAAATAAAGTGTGACCAAATTTTGTCAATTAGACATGTTTTTTGATCTATGGTAATCATAACAATGTGTTTCACCCTGTATAATGGCTGTGCGATCAACTAATTGAAATCAAATCCCAATTTGAAACACTGCGATGAGTTAAATCGCAAGAGGCTGCGATATGACATATTTATTCATTTTCTTTTCGGCTTAGTCCCTTTATTAATCTGGGGTCGCCACAGCGTAATGAACTGCCAACTTATCCAGCACGTTTTTACGCAGCAGATGCCATTCAAGCCTCAACCCATCTCTGGGAAACATTCACACACACACTCATTCACACACACACACACACACACTCATTCACACACACACACACGCGCACACACACACACACGCACACACACACATTCATACACTTCGGACAATGTAGCCTACCCAATTCACCTGTACCGCATGTCTCTGGACTGGGGGAAACCGGAGCACCCGGAGGAAACCCATGCGAACGCAGGGAGAACATGCAAACTCATGCAAACCACACAGAAATGCCAACTGACCGAGGCCTGAACCTGCGACCTTCTTGCTGTGAGGCGACAGCACTACCTACCCTGAAATATATTTGTATTATTTAATTTCCCCCGCCTAAAGCAAATGCATGACTGCCATCTGTGTGTGAAAGTCTTACTAGCCAATTGAGTGAGCACACTTTCATTCTGCCTGAACGTCCACAATTTCAAAAAAAGAATACAAACAGCTAAAGTGGGATAATGGTATCTGCTGCTTCAGAAGCATGAAGAGACAACTTCATATATATAAAAAAAAAACTGCATGTCGGGAATATTTTGGTTTCAAAGTCACAGACACCAAACAAAAAACAGGTAATTTTTAAGAGCTGTCACAATCACAGTATCTGTCAAACAAATAAAATAAAATAAATTCATTCATTCATTTATTTTCTTGTCGGCTTAGTCCCTTTATTAATCTGGGGTTGCCACAGCGAAATGAACCGCCAACTAAAATTTTTTTAATTAATTAAAAAAATGTATGAATTAATTAAAAAATTAATTAAGTAGTTAATTAAAAATAATAATTCATTCATTCATTTTCTTGTCGGCTTAGTCCCTTAATTATTCCAGGGATGCCACAGCGGAATAAACCTCCAACTTATCCAGCAAGTTTTTATGCAACGGATACCCTTCCAGCTGCAACCCATCTCTGGGAAACATCCACACTAAACATACACTACGGACAATTTAGCCTACCCAATTCACCTGTACCGCATGTCTTTGGACTGTGGGGGGAAACCGGAGCAAACCCACGCGAATGCAAGGAGAACATGCAAACCCTACACAGAATGGCAACTGAGTCGAGGCTCGAACCAGCGACCCAGGGACCTTCTTGCTGTGAGGCGACAGCACTACCTACTGCGCCACTGCTTCACCCCAATAATAATAATAATAATAATAATTTAAAAAAATAATAATTTTTTTTTTTAATCGCAATTGATATTTACCTCAAATCGCACAGCCCACCCAGTAATATTTACAATTATTTGATAATGTTATTATAAATTGCTTCCTTCAAGTAACTACAGAAAGATCTAACATATACGCGCAAGTCAAAACAAAAGAGACTTTAATATGGCCTTTGAGTCTTAAGAGAGCTCTTTACACAGCCTTTGAAATGACTTTTTACCTATTTATTTTAACCCTTTTCCCAGCAACCATCTGAACAACAGCAGCAGTTCATCATTCAAATTAAATTCGACCATAAAATTAAAACAGAACAAAAACATGCTACAAAATATGTGCATTTCCACTTTTATTTACAATTCCTGACTGAACGCAAACGCACCTTTCAATTCAAATTCCTCAAACGTATGCCAAAGTCCGCAGGAGAATGGAAAACCAACAAAGTATGAATCAGACTGCTTGAAGTCTGACCAACAGATTACATATCCCTTAAGAGCATTCAACAACAACAATCGCCCCTGTGTGCTGTAAAACTGGCCAGCTGACCCTTCTTGGCATAAACACTAAGAAAAGTATTGCACCACAGCAACAGAGTAAATGCATCTGCAACAACCAGTGTCAGAAATGAACCAAGACTGAGGGAATAAAGTTAGGTAAAGAAATATTTACACTTCAGAGCTGCACGATTCTGGCTAAAATAAGAATTAAGAAATCAAGATCACGATTTTCTCACAATTCTTTAGATGTAAAATAAAGGTTAATATGAGTAGGCTATTATTATTAATTGTCAAACATATAACAATAATAATATTAGGCCTATGTGTAGATCTACTGTTGGTTAAATGCAAAATTTTGTACAGACTTAAAATGGTGGAGTTAAATAGAGTTTAAATTTGTCCTGGTTATTAATGCACAGTAAAGTGATGACATCAGAATGCAACTATTCAGTCATTCATTTTCATTTTAGCTTTTATTAATCAGGGGTCACCACAGTGGAATGAACCACTAACTTATCCAGCATATGTTTTATGCAACGGATTCCCTTCCAGCTGCAACCCATTACTGGGAGGAATCCATACACACTGATTCATACACATACACTATGGAAAATTTAGCCTACCTAATTCACCTGTACCGCATGTCTTTGGACTGTGGGGGAAACCGGAGCACCCAGAGGAAACCCACACGGGGAGAACATGCAGACTCCACACAGAAATGCCAACTGACCCAGCCGAGGCTCAAACCAGTGACCTTCTTCCTGAGAGGCGATCGTACTACCCACTGCGCCACAACATTATTAGACTATTTTTTTACTGGTAAAATGAGACATGTCATTATCAGATTCCCTCTTGCATTTTATTTAACACACAGTACATTATATAGGTTAGAGTTGTTATACTGACCCAGTAAACATTTATTTTCGAGCACGACCCTTTGTGTTAACTATGAAAGAAAAAGAAACATATCAAATGCTTGTCGTAATCATTATTCTAAATTGCGATATGATCATTTAAATGATGTGAATTGTAAATGATTATTTTGGCAAAAATAAAAGTAGTTTTTAATTTTTCAAGCAGTTTTAAGGTAAAAAAATTTTTAGCCCCCATAGGCTATATTTTTTAGACTGTATTGTTATGCAATAACTTGCCTGATTACCTTAACCTGCCTAATTAACCTATTTAAGCCTTTTAATGTCATTTCAAGCTGAATACTAGTATCTTGAAAAATATCTAGTAAAATATTATGTGCTGTCATCATGGCAAAGATAAAAGAATTCAGTTAATAGAGCTGAGTTATTAAAACGATTGTGATTAGAAATGTGTTGAAAGAAATCAGAAAACAGAAAATAGGGAAAAAATATAAAGGGGGCTAATAATTCTGGAAGACTAATCATTTTGACTTCAACTGTATATACACATGTACAGATAGATAGAGAGAGAGAGAGAGAGAGAGAGAGAAAGAGAGAGAGAGAGAGAGAGAGAGAGAGAGAGAGAGAGAGAGAGAAAGAGAGAGAGAGAGAGAGAGAGAGAGAGAGAGAGAGAGAGAGAGAGAGAGAGAATGTATTAAACATTCCATTTAAGTCCCTCTGCAGACACAGAAGCGATCAGATTTGTTCTATAATTAATATTTCAGAGGCAAGTACAGCTGAACGTGTTGCTGGAAGTAATCTACTTTCTTCATTTGTGAAAATCATGCAGAAAATAGACACTGGAGAATTACTTGGAGACTAGCAAAGCGTTTACGGTGTTGTGATATTTTGTGCATTTAAAGTCGATTCAGTTTTACAGGTATAGCTAAAGTTATCCACTGAAGTTATTTTAGTCGCATGTGACATACATTAAATAGCTGGAATAATAAGCTGCATTACGAACATGCATCTGAAAAGAAAACAAACGTCTCCCTTTTGATAAATAAAGTGCAAGTTACAACCATTTGAGGTTAAACGAGATAGCTCACCCTAAAATTAAAATTCTGTCGTCAATCAAGCGAGGTAAAGTATTTGCACTTATATTTATTTTTTAGCATTGACAACTTGTGACAGGTTAATTTACAGTTTTTTTCAATTGCTTTGGCTCAATTCTCGATTAAAATGTTTATATTAAAACAACAAATTCAGATCTCTGAACAATTAGCTTATGTTCACTTTAGAGTGGCGTTTCTTATTGATTTAATCAAACTGCAAATGCTTTGGCGCATGTGTGCATTAAACAGTAAACACAAATTTCTGTAGTATGGACAAAAAACTAATTGCATAGGGCTTGTTGATCAATTAAAACTTCTCAATCATTTTTTCATTGTGTAAGCCATCCCACTCAAAACAGCCTATTCAATGATGAAACATTTGAAGAGTTCAGATGCAAAACCCTGTAAATCCATCAGACTTCTTTTCTTGTAAATGAGCATTTTCTATCTAAAACTTGCTCCTATAATTAGGTTCAGAAGTTTCATTTTATATGTAATGATAAGGTTATTAGCTTTTAAATAAAATAGCTTTTTTTCCCCAAAAGTGTCACTTTAGACAATTCTTTGGTTTTTAACAAGGAACATTTTCTTTTGCATCAAAACCAGCCAAATCCACTAGTGCTTTTTTTTTGCAAAAACCTCTAAATCCAACTATTGGGACAAGAGAGTGTAGTTAGTTGAAAATGACTAAAGAAGCAATTAGAAATTATTTTACCAAACATGAAACACATTACACAGACCACCAAAAAAAATCTGTAAAGTAAGTGGCGATTCATTCCGCTATGATAAACCAGGAAAAAAGCAGAAGGAAACTGAATGAAATCTGTCAAGTAAGTGCATTAATCTATGACATTAAAACAGACATTAATTAAATCTTAACAATTTGTGCTCATTTCTGATATTTGGAATTTACACTGTAATAAATTTCCAGAATTTCACAACATGTTACTGTAATTTTTTCATTTTCAATTACATTTTTCATTTTAGATTTAACTGTTAAATTTTACTCATTAAGATATTTATTGTGAAATTAAAGTAAGGCATCATGATTACAGCAAATTACTGTAAAATGGCTATATTTTTTGTACGTTAGTTATAGGAATTCAAACATTGCTATTACTTTCTTCAACATAGAAATTAATACAAATTAACGTTTATAATAGTGCAGGTACTTTTTTTGATACTTAGAAATATTTACAGAACTATTGTTGTTAGTAATTTACTGTAAACTCACATACAGTACCTTACTGTGAAAGTAATGCAATTATTAGCCAGTAATTTACAATAAATTTCTGGTCAAATATTTTACAGTGCAGATTTAATGCAAGTAGAGCAACATTGTAAACTAAGCCTCTTAGATTCAATGTATAGTATAAAAACATTGTGAAACAGCAATATCTGTGCATTGTCCATTAATATAAAAAGCTTATCAGATCTATGAGTATTATGGAGTAATATAAATAATGTATAGTTTTATACATTATATTTATCTTTTTAAAAAAATTGCTTAAGTAAACAAATAAAACACAAGGTAGGCCTACTGGGCAAAAAAGAATGCCTTAGTCTTGGTCTCTTGTTTATCTTTATAGCATCCACGTAGGATAAAAGAATGGCATCTTAACTCTGTCTATCGTGAAATGGAGTTGCCGTTTATTGTGTAGTAAATCGGACTCAATTAAAGTAGCGTCAATGCGCAACAAAATGTTATAAATGCATGCTACATTTCGGACTGTACAGTGTGTTTTCATTTTCGTATAATACTTTTGAGGTAAGCGACGTTTTCATTTACCATTAACTGACAGTCTGACAGACTCATTCAGTTCATCAAACTCCATCTTTTAAAATCAAAATCGAAGTAGAATAAAACAGTCTCTTAATAAAAGCCGGCGTATCAGCACGCTGCTAAATTGAAAACATATGATTCGATTCACGTCTTATGATTGGTTCTCGGGATATATCGGCTTTTGCTGTCAAAGCAGGTGGCGTTTAGCGGCTTTTGTCAACAAACTGTTATGTCTGAATGCTCCGACAGGCATTTGGGATTTGGATGATTTGAAGCAAATCTATTTGTCGATGGTGTACTACGTGCCTAAAGCATTCACTCAATGTCATTATCTCATTTTTGGCGTTTGCATCTGTACTCTTCATTTGTAAAACACATCTTTACACCATAAATATCTGATATTGACATTATTTATAACGTCTGCTAAATTGGTAAATTAATTTTTGACCACTTTACAGTTTTTCTTGTTTGCTTTTCCCTGGTTAAAGAAACTAGGGTCCATTCCATTTTCCTCATCACTTTCCCAGCAGAGAAGAAGACATGTCTTGCAAATGTGTAAACCCTTTCTCATTGGGTTGACACATTTTCCCTGCCATTTTGTAAAACACAGATGTCATTCAAGCAGTTCAAACTTTATTGTTTTAGCTATGTTTACCAAACAGAAACCATTTATTCCTAATTATTAGAAACTATCAAGATTAGTATGAAATCACCGAAGCACTGTTTTGACACTCCTTCACACAAATCTTCATTTAGCAATCAGTCTGCAAACCTTAAAAAAAGGTGGCCGGTCTGTGTTGTTCTTTGCCAGGATGGGTCGAAGAGGTCAATAGCGGCTATGTCATCTACTCTGTTAGATTTGACTGTATTTTGGTTTACATGTATTTTCTGTAATATTTACAGTATTTTATTATTTTATTAGTCTATTTTATTAGTAATGTTCACAGTATTTTATTAGTCTGTTTTGTTTTTTAACAGTATTTCAGTTTTCAGCCACAGTTGGAAAAAAATGTCATGAATCCAATATAAATTTAATCCAATGGATCCAATGCTTTGCAAACAGGCCAAATTGACAGTCTAAACAGAAAGACAACAAACGACACTGGCAATAGGCTACAACATGGGCGTTGCTAGGCCTATTTTAGGGCAGCTGTAGCCCCCCTAAAATTTTTGTGACTAGCTCATGAAATGTACACTAAATTATCGCCTCAGTTCCCTTTAAATTTGATATGAAAAAGGCGGCAGAATTCGGCTCCTCCTCGTCTTTTGTTTTTCATTTGATCAGCAAACCACAGCCGTGGACACATGTTTCACTGAATAAGAGTAACTTAAAATACCGTGTGGATTATTAGAATAAATAAGTACATTTTACTTAAAAAAAAACATGTGTGATGAACTTAAAACTACTAATTGAATGTTGATGTTACTTGAAAGTGCAAGTTGAGAACATGTAAAGTCTAATAGGACAAATGAAAATAAAACAAGTTTGATATATTAAAAAAAAAAGCTTATGCAAATAGTTGGCTCAATTTTTAGGTAGAACATACACAGTATTTTTAGTGCACTTTCAATATTCAGTCTGAAATCGCATGCAAGTGTGAAAGCAAAACAACATCAGCACTATTTATTTGACTCTGAACAGTGTTGTACTTTGATAGTCTTTGGCTGCTAAAATGATTTCACTATTTAGAATTTTGCAAACAATACTTTTATGAAATTTTATTATTAAAGAGAATGTCTGAAATGTGCAAATTTAAAACCGATTCACTCATCAGTTACACATTTTTGGGGTTTCTTCTATTAAACACAAAAACAAGAATGCTGAAAAATGGTTTACGTTGACTTCCATTGTATTTTTTCCTAGTATGGAAGTCAATGACTACTGATTACAAACCTGCTTCATAATATCATATCGTGTGTTCAACAAGGAACCCCTTGAGATTGAGGTAAAGTTAGTTTTATATTTGCACATTCATTCTGTGACAACTTGTGACATGCTTACTATATTATTTACCATGCTACTTTGAATATTTGGTTAGAAATGGCAAGTAAATATGACTTCAAAACAACATTAGCACTATTTAACTGTGAACAATGTTTACTTTGATAGTCTTTGGCTGCTAATATGACTTTTCTCTTTATAATTTGCAAACAATAATTTTATGAAATTACATCATTAAAGAGAAAGTCTGAGAATGTGTGAGTATAAAAAAAACTTAACCTAAAACCACTAGAGGATGGGTACATTTCTTTTTCGGGGGGGGTGAACTATCCATTTAAATGTCTGCAACATGGTTTAAACCTACTTTAGAAGTCATGTCAACTAACCACAAATGTATGCAAATTGTGTTATTGTTGTTGGTGTTGATAAGGGCATTTGCAGAACGATCCAGCAACTCTATTTCAATGAGCAGTGTGAGATAAAGGCTTTATGGGTGTGTTAACCTGAGCTCATGTGCACAGATTAACATGACTGGAAAGGGAAATGCTGTTTATGACTGTATCACTGGCAGCTGCATTTACTGTAACTGTTTTGTCCTGTCAAACTCTGCAGGAACCAGAATAACTGTGTGCTTTACAGGTCATTGAAACAAACTAAATACTAAATAAATAAACAAATAAATATGTTGTTAAATACAACTAAAGATTTACTTATTTTAACGTCCGTTACAAATTATGACAACAAACTTAAATCCCTTTGCTTTGTGAATAGATTACGTCTCATAACGGAACAGCTTCTCACACAGGTATGAAACCGTGTGTGGGTGCGTGTGTGTGTGTGTGTGTGTGTGTGTGTGTGTGTGTGTGTGTGTGTGTGTGTGTGTGTGTGTGTGTGTGTGTATTCGTTCAGGTAAAGGTGCGGCTGAAGCTCCTCAAACTCCAGCACAAGTTTCAAAGTGAAAAAACTGAGCTAGAAACTAAACAAAAGCGCGTTGAAAGTCACTCACCCACTCCATATTTCTCTCTTTTAGTGGGAATCCAGCGCGTCATGGCAGGAAAACTCGAGTGAAGTGGAATAAATCATATGAACAGTAATGGTGTGAGCTGAAGGGCTGCTGCTGCGATCCGCTCATCACAGTTCCGGTGTTACGCAAAAGAGCCGCTCACTGCGCGTGTATGACGCGCTGTCCCGCGGGCTCGCGCGCACTCGCTCAAACACACAGCACAAGCAAGAGAAGTTTGTAAACACGTGGACACGAGCATTTATTTCAGATATAAAGTTGTATTTATTCGTTGATTTTTTTAAACTTGTGTTCTAAAAAATTCTGAATTCTAAAAAAATCCTCAAATGCTAAATATCCACATGAAATCGTATTTAAAGTAAATACAGTGTTTTTTAAACCATGCTATGAAGTATTTGATGTAATCTGCTGTGGTAATTCCAAAGTTCCTCTGGTAATGCATCAACTAGATAGATAGATAGATAGATAGATAGATAGATAGATAGATAGATAGATAGATAGATAGATAGATAGATAGATAGATAGATAGATAGATAGATAGATAGATAGATAGATAGATAGATAGATAGATAGATAGATTAATGTGCTAAAAAAGAAAATAAAAATGCTGAATACTCACATGAAGTTGTATTTATAATAAATCAGTGTTTTTGAACCTGCAATAAAGTACTTTATTAAAGTGGATAAATCTGTTGTGGTGAATCAGTTATGGTAAAAACAAGTCATGAAAAACTGTACAAAAGCATGCACATCCCTCTTAACTAGGTGCTCAGCCAAAAAAAAGGTGCAAATTATATATTCATCAAAGGTGGCAACACCAAAGCTCCAAATTTTTACATTTATTAAAATACAGTTTTTCTCAGTGGCTTTGGTGCGTTTCTCACA
Source organism: Danio rerio (assembly GCF_052040795.2). Lineage (NCBI taxonomy): Eukaryota > Metazoa > Chordata > Actinopteri > Cypriniformes > Danionidae > Danio > Danio rerio. Next base: position 8,549,315 of record NC_141028.1, read on the forward strand.
ACACTATTTACATTTGCACAACAGTTCATGCATTTCTCAAAACAGTTAGTCATTTGTGCACATCCTAGTAGAAGTTTCTCGTTCCTTTCAACAAATTGCAAATGCTTTTGGACTTGCATCAATTGCTTTCCTACAACTCTTTGCTGTTTATAACATTATCCTCTGCCTAAAACAGTTGAGTTCAAGAAAATTCTGGATTCTAAAAAAAACTCAAATGCTAAATATCCACATGAAATTGCATTTAAAGTAAATACAGTGTTTTTGAACCATGCTATGAAGTATTTGATGTAATCTGCTGTGGTAATTATATAGTTCCTCTGGTAATACATCAGCTAGATAGATAGATAGATGGATGGATGGATGGATGGATGGATGGATGGATGGATGGATGGATGGATGGATGGATGGATGGATGGATGGATGGATGGATGGATGGATGGATGGATGGATGGATGGATGGATGGATGGATGGATGGATGGATGGATGGATGGATGGATAGATAGATAGATAGATAGATAGATAGATAGATAGATAGATAGATAGATAGATAGATAGATAGATAGATAGATAGATAGATAGATAGATAGATAGATAGATATGAACAAGAATATATATAAACAGATGGATAGAAACAAAAATAGGTAAAAACAAAAGACAGACAGACAGACAGACAGACAGACAGACAGACAGACAGACAGACAGACAGACAGACAGACAGACAGACAGACAGACAGACAGACAGATAGATAGATAGATAGATAGATAGATAGATAGATAGATAGATAGATAGATAGATAGATAGATATGAACAAGAATAGATTTCAACAAGAATAGACAGACAGACTGACTGACTGACTGACTGACTGACTGACTGACTGACTGATTGATTGATTGGTTGATTGATTAATTAATTGATTGATTGATTTGCATATACCTTAAACGTGTTATTATAATATTGTTTGATAAAATACATCTTATAAATATAAAAAAAATAATATAAATCCTTTTACAGTGATTTACAGTTTCAATTTGTTTATGTTGTTTCACATTGAGCACATTTGCAGTTTAATTCTGCAATTGTGTACAATTTGTGCATTTTAAAAATACAAAAAATAAATAATCAGCACATAAAATTTCCATGAAACTGCAAATTTTCTTTTTCAGACCAAAAAGAAATGCAGATCTTTATTTACTTATTATTATTATAATTATTCAGCATTGGTGTAATATTTTCATGGATGGTGAAACTGAGCCTGAATGAGCTGTGATGAGAAGAGAAGGAATGTCTGGAATCTTCTATTGTTACAACAACTGCTACATCTCTGTGTGAGTGTGTGTGAGTGTGTGTGTGTGTGTGTGTGTGTGTGTGTGTGTGTGTGTGTGTGTGTGTGTGTGTGTGTGTGTGTGTGTGTGTGTAGTGTAGTGTAGTGTGAGTGAGTTTATAAGTAAAACAAGGCTTTGACAGCAGAAAGCACATCAGTGATGTCTCATGGCTTTCATATCGCTGTATCCATATAGCCAAAACAAGAGAAAACAGGAGTTACAGTAAGTGTTGCATTGTGTTGCAGGGCCGAGCTTCTGTCTGCAGGGCTCCAGCTGTTTAAGTGTGGGATTAACCATAACTAGTCCTTTCACATGATTGCCACTTCCGTGCCTCCAGTTTATTTGGACAAAACAAATTCCATGATCCTTCTGCATGCCAGCGAGAACATTCTGTCGATCTGTTCTGGCTCATTCCAATCCAAGATTTGCATGAATCAGCAGGGAGAGAAGCTCATTTGGTTTTTAATAGACAAGAATCCCTTTAAATGTTGATAATATTAGCGTTTATTGTGTTACATTTGGTGCTATATTTACTCCACAAACCAATCAATGAAACATTAAACACTGTACAATAAACTACATGTTGTCCAAACACAAAGCAATTAAGTTAACTTTACAAATTTAAGCGGATTGAACATAAAATAATTCGGTTGTCCAAAAAACTGATGTTTCAGCTCATTTTAAATTGAACAAGGAGCAGTGTGACTGTGTATAGATGCATGTTTGATTAAATAAACAGCAAACGGATGCAATATTGGAAGTTGAAATAAAATTATAAATATGCTCTGATTTTGTGCTCTTTATTTTGTAAGTCAGAATATCAGTGAAAAGTGTAAATGAAGAAATGAATAGATGTAAAGTGTGAAAGGAATTAGGTCTATTGATTGGATGTCATTAGAGTCTTCTTTTCATGGGCTCTTCCAAACGGCTCAAGATTTCCCTGTCTTTTTTTAATGTAAATATTTTGACAGGAATACAGTGCCATCTCGTGTTTAAAGTGAGTCAGTACATGCTCTCCGTGTTTTACTCAAATCAAGCATTTCGATTCTGGGATAAAAATCTACAATGCTAACGAGAATTAAGAACATTATAAGTAATAACTACATAAATCTGCAGATTAAATTGTTGTTATTTTATTTTATTTAACAGCTAATGCATTTGATTATAAGTATTTAATTTAATTTGTTGTTAAACTCAAATTGTAATTTTATTTAAAAACTCATACATTTAATTCAAGTGATTTAGTGTAATTCAATTTAATTATTTGCATTAAATTTTAATCTTCATTCATTTTCCTTCGACTTAGTCCCTTTATTCATCAGGGGTTGTCACAGCAAAATGAACCGCCAACTTATCCAGCATATGTTTTATGCAACAGATGCCATTCCAGCTGCAACCCAGTACTGGGAAATTATTTAATTTAATTTAATTTTATGCTTTGTTGTTTCAACTCAAATTGTTGTATTTTTGTTTTATTTTAAAACACATGCATATGATTCTAGCCATTTAATTTAATTACATTTTTATTATATTTTATTTCAGCTCAAAATTTAGTAAAATATCAACAAACCCAACCTCTGTGTTCTAGTTTAAAACTTTTAGTTTAAAAATATTTTTCAAGACACTTCTATACAGATCAAAGTCACATTTAAAGGCTTACCTAGGTTAATTAGGTTAACTAGGCAGGTTAGGGTAATTAGGCAAGTTATTGTATATCGATGGTTTGTTCTGTCGACTATTGAAAAAATATATAGTTAAAAAGGGTTAATAATTTTGACCTTAAAATGCTTTTAAAAAATTAAAACTGCTTTTATTCTAGCTGAAATATCTATGAATGTAAACAATATATAAAACTGATTGTAAAGTAATGTAGTCAGATGTAAACAATGTATAGTAGTTGTTTATAATTACTTTAAATTTTGCTTATTATGCAAAAAGTGCCTATTGCAATTGGCCTTTGTGTAAACAACAGTATAATGGCCAGAGCAGTGGTGTGCATTAATAGTGCAAACTGGGATGAAGAATATAATGTGCTATTGAGCAAAAGATGACACTGTATGCACTACCGGTTAAAAGTTTGGGGTCAGTAGGATTTGTAAATGTTTTAAAATAAGCTTCTCCTGCTCACCAAGTACAAATTGTAAAGTTGTGAAATGTTATTGCACTATAAAATAACTGTTCAAAAATAGATTATAATTTAATTTAATCATTTATTCCAGTAATTTTAAAGATGAATTTTCAGCTTCATTACTCCAGTTTTCAGTCACATGATCCTTCAGAAATCACTCTAATGTTAATTATTATTATTATTATTATTATTATTATTATTATTATTATTATTATTATTATTATTATTATTATTGGTAATAGTAATAAAAGCAATGACTGGAGTAATAATTTCAGTTGAAACTACATACAATCAAAAAGTAGCATTTTAATAAATATTTAACAATTTAATTTTTTTTTACATTTAATAAACGCCGCCTTGATGAACAAAATCCGTTTATTAAAAAAACAACTGAGTGTGTGTGTGTGTGTGTGTGTGTGTGTGTGTATGTATATATATATATATATATATATATATATATATATATATATATATATATATATATATATATATATATATATATATATATATATATATATTAATAGGTTCAGGAATGTGGCAATATTACAGAATTCCACCTAAAACTTATAAGATAAGATAATTTATGTTCATTCCAGTTGTGCATAATGTAGAAAAGATATTCAATAAAAGGTGTAATGGTAAATCAGTGAATGTTTGGTCTCTTTGTTGTTTGCTGGCTTATTCCACTTTTCTTCCACCTCAGTCATTAACTGACTAATCAGTGAGGAATTTGGCCTTTAGCAGCACAAAACCTTCAGACACACACAGAGAGTCAAAGCCAAAGAATCCTGAAGTGTTGACCAGCTGACAGACACAGCCAGCACAGGGGAAAGAGTCAATATTTAACCTCAAACTGCAAAGAAAAACAATAATGTTTATGACTGTACAATAGTGCAGCGACTATGAGAAGTAGATACTTTTAAAACGTTGCTGTGCATTAAGATCACAAGCATTTAACATGACAACACAACAGAGACATGAAAATTTCCATAAGTATAAGTACGCCTTTAAGCATTATGCAGCTGTTCAATTCGATTTCAGTTCGTTATTTTTTTTTTTACAATGTAGATTGTGTCAAAACAGCAAAGATCTGTTCTGTTCTAGGAAATTGAAACTCCTCCAGTTTTCACATTTTAAGTTCAGTTTAAAGCTATGAGGAGAATCAATCTTTGATTTAAAGCAATAAATATATAAAATTCGGAATAAACAATAAAAGTATTGCATATAACATATTTTAAAACGACAGATGAATATAAAACTATTAGTGTAAGCTACCGAAAATATCAAGTTTATTGCAAAATAGGCATTAAGAATACATAGATTATTAATGCAAATTCAGACACAAAATATATCCAAGATTATTACAATAAATGCAAAAAAGTACATCCAGAAATAATAATAAAATAATCTGAAAATAAAAAGAGATTTAAAAATAAATAAATATATTAATCTCAATAAAATATTTATCTCAACACTCAACATTGGTTGAATTTTTTACACAGCATCAAGGGTGATGTAGTTTTTACAGGCACTCCTATATATAACAGTATTGATTAATTAAATATATGTTTAATTAACGGTGTTGGGATAATATATATATATATATATATATATATATATATATATATATATATATATATATATATATATATATTAAAACCTTAGTTCACTTTTAAAACACTGTGTTAAAGTAATGTGAAAGTTTGTATGTAATTTAAGCTCATCAAAAGCAAATACAATCGATCGGCATCCTCAGAGGTTCAACAGATCTGTCTTTATATGTTCTTCAGCTATTGTCAAAACAATTTCCCTTTAGCTAAACGTCCAAAACCTGTATTTCTTTACTGACACAACAGAATCCTGGTGTATTTCTGATGTGAAGAAATTAGTGTCCAGCAGGTGGCGCTATTGTACTGCAGAGCTCAATACTTGATTTAACTTTACCCCAGTCAAAATGATTCAGTGCTGAATGTGAATGATTAGGGAAAATCGACTGTCTGATTAAACAATTAGGTGGAAATCAACATTATTTTGACAACAACGTGTATATATAGACATTTTCTCTGATTGTAGGCTTTCTGACACCATTTCTAAACATATGGCTGTAGGCCTACTTCGTTTTCTCTCCCATATGAAGAATACTGTTTTTAGGTATTTTTAGTCTGTCTGAACCATACTATAATATAGTGCAATATACTGTATATATTATAGTATTTACATATTTATATACATTTATACAGTATTTAGCTTGAACACTTTGTTGACGAATGCTTAAACACTGTAGTGCTTTAGTGAACTGATAAACTGTAATTTTTGCAATAGTAAAGTGTGATGAACAGAATCTATATAATTAACAAAACTTCACTAAGCACTTCACTGTGGTCTGGTTTAAAAACGCTCTTGCATTTACTTTATATACTCGCTGGCCACTTTATTGGGTACACCTGCCCAACTGCTTGTGAACGCAAATTTCTAATTTCTAGACCAGGACAAGACGATCTGCTGCAGTTCAAACCGAGCATCAGAATGCGGAAGAAAGGGGATTTAAGTGACTTTGAACATGGCATGGTTGTTGGTGCCTGAGAGGCTGGTCTGAGTATTTCAGAAACTACTGGGATTTTCATGCACAACCATCTCTAAGCTTTACAGAGAATGGTCTGAAAAAGAGAAAATATCTAGTAAGCGACAGTTCTGTGGCTGCCTTTTTGATGCCAGAGATCAGAGGAGAATGGCCAGACTGGTTAAAAAGGCAACACTAACTCAAATAAGCACTCGTTACAACCGAGGTCTGCAGAAGAGCATCTCTGAATGCACAATACGTCCAACCTTGAGGCAGATGGGCTACAGCAGCAGAAGACCACACGGGGTGCCGCTCCTGTCAACTAATAATTGCCACAGACTCACCAAAATTGGACAATATAAGATTAGAAAAACGTTGCCTGGTCTGATGAGTCTTGTTTTCTGCTTTAACATTCGGATGGTAGAGACAGAATTTGGTGTCAACAACATGAAAGCATGGATGCTATCCATGTCGATTTGGACCAAAATCCCTGAGGAATATTTCCAAAACCTTGTTAAATGTATGCTAAGAAGGATTAAGGCAGTTCTGAAGGCAAATAGGGGTCCAACTCAGTACTAGAAAGGTGTCCCTAATAAAGTGGCCGGTGAGAGTATATAAACATTTTTTGTTATTTATATTATTTTATACTTTCTGTCATATATAACTCAGTTTTGATTTTCGTAGTTCTCTGTTTTTGTTCATATCTCTAAGTCGCCTCCTGATCTGGTTTTCTTTCTACTGTAGAAACTTCATGATGTCGAAAACCCTCCTCAGTTTTCTCTACAATCAATGTCGGGTGTTTTCTCAGCAGAATCCAGCGCTTGGTCTTCATTTTTCTTCAGGGTTGTGAGGTTTGGTCCCTCGAGGTGCTGGTATTTATAGCACTAACAACATTTATTTTCAGGCAGAAGTCAATGTTTCCTTACGCAGGTCATTTCTTTTATGGTAAGAGGAAATAATGTTGTTCTGTTGCTGTTTGGTAGCTCGGATGTCCATCTTTATTCAAGTTCTGCTCTTTTTGTTTTGGATGTTTCTCCTGAAATTTCTAATTTAAAAAAGGCTATTCTAAAATTTAATCTTCAGAGCAATATTTAATAATATTAAACAATAAATTATAAAGTTTATATTTGCAGTAATTATTCATTTATTCATTCATTTTCTTGTTGGTTTAGTCCCTTTATTAATGCGGGGTCGCCACAGCAGAATGAACCGCCAACTTATCCAGCACATTTTTACGCAGTGGATGCCCTTCCAGCCGCAACCCATCTCTGGGAAACATCCACACACACTCATACATTACTCATACCTACTGCGCCACTGCGAGTTTGCATGTTCTCCCTGCGTTCGCGTGGGTGCTCCGGTTTCCCCCACAGTCCAAAGACATGCATAGGTGTATTGTGAAGGCTAAATTGTCCGTAGTTAATGAGAGTGTGTGTGTGTGTGTGTGTTTGTGTGTGTGTGTGTGTGTGTGTGTGTGTGTGTGTGTGTGTGTGTGTGTGTGTGTGTGTGTGTGTGTGTGTGTGAATGTTTCCCAGAGATGGGTTGCGGCTGGAAGGGCATGCGCTGCGTAAAAACGTGCTGGATAAGTTGGTGGTTCATTCCGCTGTGGCGACCCCGGATTAATAAAGAAAAATTAATGAATATTATATTATATTATATGAATATATGAATGAATATTATATTATATTATATTATATTATATTATATTATATTATATTATATGAATATATGAATGAATATTATATTATATTATATTATATTATATTATATTATATTATATTATATTATATTATATTATATTATATTATATGAATATATGAATGAATATTATATTATATTATATTATATTATATTATATTATATTATATTATATTATATTATATTATATGAATATATGAATGAATATTATATTATATTATATTATATTATATTATATTATATTATATTATATGAATATATGAATGAATATTATATTATATTATATTATATTATATTATATTATATTATATTATATTATATTATATTATATTATATTATATTATATGAATATATGAATGAATATTATATTATATTATATTATATTATATTATATTATATTATATTATATTATATTATATTATATTATATTATATTATATTCTGGGCAGTACGGTGGCGCACTGGGAAGCACAATCGCCTCAAAGCAAGCAGGTCGTTGGTTCGAGCCCCGGCTGGGTCAGTTGGCATTTCTGTGTGGAGTTAAGATAAATAAGGGACTGAGCCGAATGAATGAATATTTAGTGGTGGGCGATTCATTCTAAAATGAAACTTTGTTTTGACGTAATATATGTATAAACACACACACAAAAAAATGTATTTTAATAATTTATCTTTGAATACATAATGAATTATTATATTTACTTAATTCTTATCAAAATTCTATCAGAAAGGTTTGAGTTTAAGCTGAAATTCTTTAGAAACTGACAAAAACCTTTGCTCATCATTTAATCTCACTCACTCTGAGCAGATTTAGCATGTTATGGTGATGTATGCTGAATCAAAGCTAAAGTATTCTTCTACAAACGCATGAATGGCGGTGCACATGAAGCACTACATCCCGTCTGAGGAAATCAGTGAACACTTTGATTCAAAGGCAAAATACAGCCTTTCATCTGCTGGTACAAGTGTATAAAGCGTGTTCACTTTTCACCCAATCTACTTTTTACTGACAAGTGATTTTTATAAGAGTCTGTCAATGTTTTAATCTGGGCATTTCATTAAATTTTTTTCCAGCTCTATTTCAGAGGGTGCCACAGCGGAATGAACCACCAACTATTCCAGCATATGTTTTACGCAGCGGATGCGCTTCCAGGTTTATGTACAGTAAGTGATGGTGAAGTGAAGATTCATGGTTCAGTGCTGAAAAAGAAACGATACAAATTGATAAAGTGCAACAAATAAGGTGCATTTCAGTATTAGTGTTTGAAGTGTATTCAATATGACACTTTTTGAAAAGAACAAACAACATGGTGGCAAAGTGGTTAGTACTGTTGCCTCACGGCATGAAGGTCACTGGTTCGAGTCCCGGCTGGGCCAGTTGTGGAGTTTGCATGTTCTCCCTGTGTTGGCATGGGTTTCTTCCTGGTGCTCCGGTTTCCCCCACAATCCAAAAACATGTGCTATAGGTGAATTGAATAAACTAAATTGGCCATAAATTGTGTGTGAATGAGAAAGTGTATGGGTGTTTTCCAGTACTGCGTAAAACATATGCTAGAATACTTGGTGGTTTATTCCGCTTTGGCGACCACTGATAAATATGGGACTAAGATGAAGTAAAATGAAAAACAGTGCATAAATAATGATGAAACTAAAAGATTCCAATTTATATTTTGGTGCTAAAAATATACATTGCATCCGCACTGGTATTGTAGAGTTATTTTACTGTTCACCTGCACAGGAAAAATGCGGGGTTCCACACAATTCATTCATGTTGTCCCAACACAAATCGATTAAGTTAACTTAAATTACATATTAAGATAAATTGATTGATTTATAAATTAACCTTTCACCGTTAATTGTCGGTTTATTTGTTATAGTTCTTTCTTACACTCCTTTGATTGGTCAAGTGCTCAACAGAAAGGGCTACGAATGGCTCTTGTGCGATGCGCTCTCCATAGATGAGTGATAAATGGCAGCGGCGATCACAACTGATCCATGATAGACACGGTGGAGAAAACTCTGCAGACAAGCGCTTGTGTCAGTCTCCAGGAGCATCGCTGTTAAACAGCCAAGAGGAGAGGAAAAGCACCAGCTGGTCAAACGGCTACAATGGGAGAGAGAGAGAGAGAGAGAGAGAGAGAGAGAGAAATTTACTTTCATTCTCTCAATTGCAGTGAAATAGGGGCTTCTGCTGTAAGTGTCAGTGAAAGACTGTCCAGCAAACACACACGCAGTGAAATTGTGTACAGTTTCTGCGTTTTTAAAAAGTTGGAGCGCTCGCCTCCCTCGCCATAGTAAGCTACGGTGATATATCGCTTATCAGATAATTGACGTCAGTACATAATAACCGGTTATGATTATTACTGAACCGGTACCGAATTGTTTGCGTCTGCATCGCGCTGCACCAAAGAAACAAATCATTTTGACACCCCTGTGGCCGTTTAAGCTGAGAGACATCAAACGCAGGATGAAAACTTTGTGAACCGATCGCTTCCTTTCTCTCTCTCACCAAACTCTTAAAGGGGAAGGTCACCCCGTCACTTTCAGCTCAAAACTCTTAAAGGGGAAGAACAACAAGAACAACTTGTGAATTCTGTCATATGTATGAATGTATGCGCCACACCCCTTGTGTTTTCTATTTGTGTTTGTGAGGATTTGCAACACATTTGCTGTCAAACCGATGATGATGTTTTCTTAATTTGCTGCCGATTTTCTATTTGCATGTGTTTTCTTAAGTTATGGTGCATTGGGCTCTCTCAGCCACTGTAGTTCGTTCTGGATAATTACATGATTTTTAAAGACTTTTTTCTCATTTGATTAATTACTTAATGTGTATGAATTTGTAGGAACTCATTTGTATTTAAATTTGTACAAATTTAGGTGTATTGAACAGAAAACAGGTGGCGCAGTGGGTAGCACGATCGCCTTACAGCAAGAAGGTCGCTGGTTCGAGCCTTGGCTTAGTCAGTTGGCATTTCTGTGTGGAGTTTGCATGTTCTCCCCATGTTCGCGTGGGTTTCCTCTGAGTTCTTTGGTTTCCCCCAGAAGTCTAAAGACATGTGGTATAAGTGAAAGGGGTAGGCTAAATTGTCTGTAGTGTATGTGTGCGAATGTGTGTGGATGCTTCCCAGTGATGGGTTGCAGCTGGAAGGGCATCCACTGCATAAAACAAATGCTGGATTAGTTGGCAGTTCATTCCACTGTTGCGACCCCTGATTAATAAAGGCACTAAGCTGAAAAAGGCAAGGCAGTGGCGCAGTAGGTAGTGCTGTCGCCTCACAGCAAAAAGGTCGCTGGGTTGCTGGTTCGAACCTCGGCTCAGTTGGCGTTTCTGTGTGGAGTTTGCCTTCGCGTGGGTTTCCTGCGGGTGCTCCGGTTTCCCCCACAGTCCAAAGACATGCGGTAAAGGTGAATCGGGTAGGCTAAATTGTCCGTAGTGTGTGTGAATGTGTGTGTGGATGTTTCCCAGAGATGGGTTGTGGCTGTAAGGGGCATGCGCTGCGTAAAAACTTGCTGGATAAGTTGGCGGTTCATTCCGCTGTGGCGACCCCGGATTAATAAAGGGACTAAACCGACAAGAAAATGAATGAATGAATGAATAAGCTGAAAAAAAAGAGTGATTAAACATAAAACAATTAAGTTGTTCCCAAAAACACTAATGAATTGTGTCGTTTCGATTCATTTCAAATAAGTAGTTTGAACAAGTCATTATTAGAGTCTGCAATGTCTTGTCTTAAAGATGAACCGAGAAAGACAGAAGAAATAAAGGATGAAATGCTCTTCCCCTCAAAGCCCCTCCACCCGCTTTTCCTGTCATTAAAGTGAATTGATCAGCAGTGCAGGCACATCCAATCCGTAAGTGCTTGTGTGACGGAGACCGCCGCTTTCGGCCAGAGCAGCATCTTTCTGCTAAAACATCTCTGTGCAAGTCAAAGGCTCAGCACTTCCACCCTAAATCTTGTCAGAGAAATGCAGCGCTTTCGGGGCTTGGAAGTGCTGATGGTTTCGATGCACGTCCGCGGATGTGACCGCTCTATCTCTTCCTCCAACACCACGCCATCCATCTGCTTCTGCAGGCTGAAACTGGGATTCATTCGAATTTTCAACTCCATCCATTTATGAAATGACATTCACTATGCTAAATTACATCACTCAGTATTGATTCTCACGTCTCTTTGGTGTGGGGGTGAATTGAGTGCTTCTGCGCACTTAGTCAAGGACAAACTCAATCTGTTTTTACATGTGTGGCGGAAGAGTGACGGTATATTTGCTCTCGTCAAAATCAAGTCACATTTGAAGATTCCTTCTTGTTTTAAAGCAGTCAGTTTAGCATCCATATATTCACATTAGCACTGTCGCCTCACAGCAAGAAATTTGCTGGTTCCAGTCCTGGTTGTGCCAGTTGCCTTTTTTGTGTGGGGTTTCCATGTTCTCCCCGCGTTGGCGTGGGTTTATTGGGTTAACTAAATTGGCCTTGGTGTATAAGTGTGTGCGTGAATGGGTGTGTATGGGTGTTTCCCAGTACTGGGTTGCAGCTGAAAGGCCATTCGCTGCTTAAAACATATGCTGGAATAGTTGGCAGTTCATTCCGCTGTGGCGACCCCTGATTATTAAAGGGACTAAGCTGAAAAGAAAATGAATGAATGAATGAACATCCTAAGTAGGTAGTTTTATGATGTTTTGAGCTTATATTTGAGATTGTTCTGATTATTTCTATTGTCACTATTGTTAAGAAACATATGCTGATGAATTGTATTAAATGACTGCTGTAAACAACACAACATTAATAAATTGGAAACAATTATGGAAACTAGCTGTTAACCAGGTTACAGTTTGTTACTGTAACAGAGTTACTGTAACATTTAATGTTACCATTAAAATCACAGACATCTCTCTCTCTCTCTCTCTCTCTCTCTCTCTCTCTCTCTCTCTCTCTCTCTCAATTCAATTCAATTCAATTCAATTCAATTCAATTCAATAGTTGCTTTATTGGCATGACAAATGTATAGCCAAAGCATTTATAAAGTTTACATTAAAAAGAGCATAATTATACGGTACATCCAGAAAGTATTCATAGAGCTTCTCTTTTTCCACATTGTTATGTTACAGACTTATTCCAAAATGGATTTAATTTCCACAAAATTCTACACACAATACCCCATAATGACAATGTAAAAAAAATATCTTTTGTAAATAGTTGCAAATTTATTAAAAATAAAAAAGCTGAAAATCACATGTACAGAAGTGTTCACAACCTTTACCGTGAAGCTCTAAATTGAGCTCAGGTACGTTCTATTTCCACGAATCATTCATGAGATGTTTCAGCAGCTTCATTGGAGTTCACCCGTGGTCAATTCAGTTGATTGGACAAAATTTAAAAGGCATACACCTGTCTATATAAGGTCCCAGGGTTGACAGTGCATGTCAAAGCACAAACCAAGCATGAAGACAAAGGAATTGTCTGAAGACCTCTGAGACAGGATTGTCTCGAAGCACAAGGTTGGGGAAGGTTACAGAAAAATTTCTGCTGCTCTGAAAGTTTCACTGAGCACAGCGGCCTCCATCATACGTAAGTGGAAGATGTTTGGAATCACCAGGACTTTTTCTAGAGCTGGCCGACCATCTAAGCTGAGTTATCGGGGGAGAAGGGCCTTAGTTAGGGAGGTGATCCATAACCCAACAGTCACTCTGTCTGAGCTCCAGCGTTCTTCTGTGAAGAGAGGAGAACCTTACAGAAGGACAACCATCTATGCAGCAATCCACCAATCAGGCCTGTATGATAGAGTGGCCAGACGGAAGCCACTCCTCACCTGGAATTTGCCAAAAGGCATCTGAAAGACTCTCAGACCATAAGAAAATAAATTCTCTGGTCTAATGAGACTAAAATTAAAAGCATTGGAGTGAATGCCAGGCGTTACGTTTGAAGAAAACCAGGCACCGCTCATCACCAGGCTAACACCATCCCTACAGTGAAGCATGGTGGTGGCAGCATCATGCTGTGGGGATGTTTTTCAGCAGCAGAAACTGGAAGGATAGAGTCAGGAAGACTAGTCATGATAGAGGGAAAGATGAATGCAGTAACGTACAGAGACATCCTGAATGAAAACCTGTTTCAGAGTGCTCTTGACCTCAGCCTGGGGCGACAGTCATCTTTAAGCAGGACAATGACCAAAAGCGCACCGCCAAAGTATCAATGGAGTTGCTTCACAACAACTCTGTGAATGTCCTTAAGTGGCCCAGCCAGAGCCCAGACCTAAATCCTATTGAATATCTCTGGAGAGATCTGAAAATGGCTGTACACCGTCAGTTCCCATCCAACCTGATAGAGCTTGAGAGGTACTGCAAAGAGGAATGGGTAAAAATTCCCAAAGACAGGTGTGCCAAGCTTATGGCATCATATTCAAAAAGACTTGAGGCTGTAATTTCTGCCAAAGGTGCATCAACAAAGTATTGAGCAAAGGCTGTGACTAATTGATTTTTCAGGTTGTTTATTTTTAATAAATTTGCAACTATTTCAAGAACTCTTTTTGTCTCATTGTCATTATGGGGTATTGTGTGAAGAATTCTGAGGAAATACATGAATTTAATCCATTATGGAATAAGACTGTAGCATAAAAACATGTGGTAAAAGTGAAGCGCTTTAAATACTTTCCGGATGCATGTATGTATATATTTTTAAAAAACACAGTAAATAGTAGTATAGTATTATAATATATAGTATAATAATAATAATAATAATAATAATTTTCTGTCTCTCTCTCTTTCTCTCTCTCTCCTCTCTCAGTGTATTGTTGACAAAGGCACTTCCAAATGAGGAGAGGTGGTTCCACTGGTGACGTGGGTCAGTCCAGCACTGCATTGCACCCAGACACACCCCACACAGAGCGAGACGCCGGACCACTGTGAGCCAGCTGTGCTGCAATGCCGCTTCAGAAAGGACTGGCACCGTCTGCTGCTTTAAAGTTCAGCAAGTTCATCCGCTTCATTCTGCCAAGCTCTTGATCTATGTGCTGAAATGCTCAATAATGCACTAAAGGAAACGGCTGAATAAAGGCATCATTTGTAGAGTGGCGTTAAAAGCAGTAAAATGCATTAAAGTAACAATGAGCTACAGTACGACTTGGAAAGTGTTGATGAAGAATAATATTATTGCACAGTATAACGGATAGAGCTTATGCATGCATAAACTGCTAACTGATTTGCTGAGAGTACAATTAATTACTTTTTTGGATTGCAAACGATCACAAGTGTGTTTGTTCTGCGCCATTTATTTTATAAACACTGTAAAATTGTTTGTACTTTTAACCCTCTGGTGAAATTCATACATTTTTGGCCTCCAATATAATCAAGTGAATTTTTTTACCTCATCAGAATAATGCAAAACTAAGTAAAGGTTTTGGAACATGGCATGTAAATATACACAGACACAAAATATTAGATGCGATTTAAAAAGATTAAATGGCCCTAAAAAATAAATATTAATAATATTTTGTGTAATCAATTCATACTAATTTTGTCCAGCATAAAATGTTTGCACTCAGTTTGAGACTTGTTTAGATTTAAACTTGTTTGTGGCTCTGAAATTTTATTCCACAGTGATCACATTTCATATCACGTTTCAAAATAGCCTATTTGTGACTTTATTCATATTAAGAAACTTCTACAGCAACAACAAACACTTCTCTTCTCCCGAACATTCAACATTTACAATCATTAAAATGTGATATTCCTTTTTAATCAAAAAAGGGCTTATTGATATATTTTTTAGGACATTCAGGATGTCATTTAATCCTGTAAACTGATCCGAATTCATCAGCATATGTACACTCGCCGGCCACTTTAATAGGTACACTTGTCCAACTCCTTGTTTGATTTCTAATCACATCACAGCAACTCAATGCATTTAGGCATGTAGACATGGTCAAGACAAGATCTGTGGGCAAAAAAGCCATGTGATGTTAGAGGTCAGAGGAGAATGGCCAGACTGGTTTGAGCTGATAGAAAGGCAACAGGAACTCAAATAAGCACTCGTTACAACCGAGGTCTGCAGAAGAGCATCTCTGAACGCACAACACGTCCAACCTTGAGACGGATGAGCTACAGTAGCAAAAGACCACACCGGGTGGCACTCCTGTCAGCAAAGAACTGGAAATTAAGGCTACAATTCACACAGGTTTACCAAAATTGTACAATAGAAGATTGGAAAACGTTGCCTGGTCTGATGAGTCTCGAATTTTGCTGCGACATTTGGATGGTAGGGTCAAAATTTGTCATCAACAACATGAAAGCATGGATCCATCCTGCCTCGTATCAACTGTTCCAGCTGGTGGCGGTAATGTAATGGTGTGGGGGATATTTTCTTGGCACACTTTGGGCTCATTAGTGCCAATTGAGCATTGTGTCAACACCACAGCCTACCTGAGTATTGTTGCTGACCATGTCCATCCCTTTATGTGGATATGAAAATATGATCATATCACCCCAATTTTATCCTCCTTACACTGGCTGACTGTTAAGTTTCGTATTGAATTTAAAATATTGTTTCTTACCTAAAAAGCTTTAAATATTCTAGCTCCTGTTTATCTAACCAACCTTCTGTCTCGCAACAATCCAACTCGCTCTTTAAGATCTCAAAACTCAGGGCTTCTGGTAGTAACTAGAATAGCAAAGTCGAGTAAAGGAGGTCGAGCCTTCTCATTTATGGCTCCTACACTCTGGAATAGCCTTTCTGATAACGTCTGAAGCTCAAACACACTCTCCCAATTCAAAACTAGATTAAAGACCTATCTGTGTAGTAAAGCATAGATTCAGTGCATCACGTAGCGGGTTTCCACACAGGTTTCCTTCACAATTTATGTAAAGCTGCTTTGACACAATCTACATTGTAAAAGCACTATACAAATAAAGGGGAATTGAATTGAATTGAATATGTCCAAAGTGTGTCCATCTTCTGATGGCTACTTTCAGCAAGATAGCGCACCATGTCAAAGTGTGAACCATCTCAGACTGATTTCTTGAACATGACAATGAGTTCCCTGTACTCAAATGGCCTCCATAGTCACCAGATCTCAATCCAATAAAGAACCTTTGGGATGTGATGGAATGGGGGTTCGCATCAGGGATGTGCAGCCCACAAATCTCCAGCAACTGCGTGATGCTATCATGTCAGTATGGACCAAAATCTCTGAGGAATATTTACAGTGCCTTGTTGAATCTATGCCATGAAGGATCAAGGCAACTCTAAAGGCAAAAAGGGGTTCAACCCAGTACTGGTATGGTGTACCTAATAAAATGGCCGGTGAGTGTACATACATTGTGATTCACAAGTGTTTCCTGTTTATTTCTGGTTGAGAATTACATTATGGGATGTTGATTTCTGCTCTGTCAACTTTTGCTATTGAAAATGCAACAGTTTAACACTATGACTTTTATTGACATTTTAATATCTATCTATTAAATAATCTATAGAAAAATTAGTCTGTAAAATAACAGAAAATGTGCTGCCAGTTTATTACAAGGTGTTTGTTGTGTAATATACAACACCAACCCAGACAGTGTATCATTTTAACCTATTAAAAATGTTAATAAAAGTCACTTTTTCAAGCTTTTCAAGGTTAAAAGTTGTTGAAAGAAAGATCAAGATCCCATAATGCAATTAAAAACATATTAAAAGCATATCTTAATCAATCAAAATCACAAAATATGGAAAACTGTTAATTTGTGTAATGTATTTTATACAAAAATGCATAAATAAAATAAATATAAAATCAAAAATAACCAATAAAGAGACAAAGCAAATCATGTAGTAAAGCAACAATCACTCAGAAACGAAAAACCAAAGTCGTCTTCAGCAATTGTACACAACACTGTCCATGACTGCACCATTTCATTTCAAACGTGAATAAGTCTTTCAGGGCATTTTAAAAATACTAATAAATTAATATTCAGGCTTTGTGTAACCACCTAAAAGCCGAAACCGCACCATCATTGCCTTATTGTACCCTTGCACTATTTTAACAGAGAAAGAGAGAAAGACTGCATATTCTGGGTGTTGCCTTTCAGGTCCTGTAGAGAGGCTAAAGGTCAGGTGACAGTGACGGTTTCTAGACAGAATGCAGCATCTATTGCACCAAATGCATGGTAAATTATTCACATGCAACCCAAGACTGGGCTGTTTAGTGGTTGCAGTGAAAGTCGTTGTAATATGGCGAGATTGAGACAGCTGTCCTGATAGAGTATAATGAATATGATAATAAAAGCTGCTGCATATGTTAAGGTTCTTCATCATTTTGGCTTAGTGTGCATATGTGTGTGTGAGAGAGAGTGTGTGTGTGGCCGCATGCACATTTGTGAGAGATTTATGTCCACTGCAGTAATGAAGTTACACTCGCTTCGTTCCTCAGCAGAAGCATTAAACACCTATAAGCTCTGCAGCAGCGGATGATACGCCTCACATGCACACTCACAATGATCTTTAGTTTTTTTGCCATATTTGTGAATCTTTACTGTGATAAAACTGCCCATGTACATTATTGAGCTCACGCATGCTTTGCTGGTGGAAAAAATGGTAAGATATGAATGAATTATTGTGTAAGTAAACACATGATTGATGGCATTAATTTTCTAAAATATGTCCTAAATGTAGTTAATAAATAATATTAATAATAAAAATCATAGTTCTAATAATTAATAGTAATAATAGTAATTAGTAATATCTATATTATATATATATATATATATATATATATATATATATATATATATATATATATATATATATATATATATATTCCAGTTTTATTATTGCTTTATTTAACGATTCAAAAAGTATAACAATACTTAAAAATAAATTGACACATATACTGTATCAAATATTATTATTATTATTATTCATTTAGATATAATTGTGAAATGAACTAAAGAAATAATAAATAAATATATCGAAATAAATATATAATTAATTTAATATTGATCATGTTTATAATTTTGAAAACAAAATGTTTTTTAAGTATTTTTAAATAATTTCTGATAATAACAATTATCTAATAATTATCATGTTTATAATTTTTTAATTATAACATATTTTAATCATTTGTAATGATTATTCAAATTAGTTTAATAATTATGCTTATAATTAAAAAAATTATATATTTAAAATATTTGTTATCATTTTAATAATAACAACAATAAACATATTAATTTTTTATTTCATGTAATTTAAATAAATCGTAAAAATTATCATGTTTATAAATTAAATGAACTAAAAACATATAGATTTTTATTTATTATTCAAATTATTATTATTATTCAAATTATATTATTATTCAAATAATAATAATAATAATAATAATTATTATTATTATTATTATTATTATTATTATTATCATAAATTTTTATAATTATGTTAGTTTTCCAGAGGAAAACACACAAAAACAAAAATAATATAAACTAATGCTTACATTTTTTTCATGCATTATGAAATTTACATAAAAATAAATATGAAAACATATTTATATATAATTCACTTAATAATTATCATGTTTATAATTTTTACTTTTATACAAATATTTTTAAAAAGATTTGATAATTATTAAAATTAATTAATTATCATGTTTATAAATGATAAAAAAAACATCTAACCAATGACCTAAATATAAATATAATATATATATCATATATAATCATTATTAATTTCATGATTATTTTATTTTATATTTCTTTTTATATTTTATTATTATTATTATTATTGTATTAGTACACACACAAAAATATTTATATATATATATATATATATATATAATTTACATGAACTATGAAATTTACGCAAGTAAATATGTACACAAATACATATATAATTCATATAATTTTAGTAAAAATATTTGTTATAATTTTTAAATAATTAATAAATTAATTTAATAATTATGTTTATAAATTAAATGAGCTAAAAATACTAATTTATATTTATTATTATTGATTTCATAATTTTTTTTTGTTTTTCATAAAGGCCCAGATCCTGAAACCATAAAAAACACAAACAAAAATAAATTATATAAATTAATGTAAATATAAATATTCATAGAAAAAGTAATCTTACATATTTAACCACAGTACTAAGTTAAACATTATACATTCTGCACATAAAAGACACTAAACTGCTTTCAAAAACATCCCTAGCTTTGTGAGCCCTCACTATTATGATGAGTCTTGCTATGACACCAATAGGTGCCGCTGTATGCAAACACACAGCAGATGGACAGCGGGACCCTGAGGACAGACATTGATTATCAGCAAACATTCCAGCATCATCTCTTCAAATGCTTGCTTCAGGGTCTGTGGATCGACCGAACTGCGATCAGATGATCAGCTATTGATTTGGTCTCCTGTTAGTGCTGCTGTGTACTGTTAGTGATGCTGTTAATAGTTCATTAGGGTGCAGATGTAGCCATCTGACTTTGCATCTCAAACTGATCAATGCTACAGCAGTCATGTCACAAAAAAAGTAACATACCAATCAACATTAAGATGTGAAAATAAGAGTTAATCTAAAAAAACGTCAAAAGTCAACAGAGCAGAGATCAACATCCCATAATACAGTTTACAACCGTAAATAAACAAATAACATCTGCGAATCACAAAAAAACGGAAACATTATGCATTACCAGATATTTTTTACGGTCTACATAAAAGCATAACTTCTTTACTTTCATCTTTTTATATACAATTATTAGTGTGAAGAATATTTTGTTTGATTATTTTATATTATAAAGAACATTTTGCTGAAGGGAGAGATTTCATGGATGCTAAAAGTTCTTCATAGGAAAAGCATACATGTTGTGCAATATAAGATTTTTTTATCATAATATTCAGAATTAATATTCCGTTCTGCCTTTATTACTTTATTACATAGCAAATCTTCCCATAAGGCCAGTAAAATGTAAGTGCTGAGCAGTTAACGCTCCTCGTGAGCAATAAGGCTTTATTAAACAGACTTAACAATGCGCTGACGAACTAATACAAATTCTGAAAGTTTATATGAGTATGAATATAAAATCATATCTAAAAGAGAACGTTCTGGCAAGGTTGTCTTAAAGTTCTCTGGTCTTTATTGATGTTCCCGTGAGCACAAAACCAACATATTCACTAACATTTTAGTTGGCCATTTATTAATGTTTCAAAACAATATCAAATGTTCCCTTAACAACAGGAAAACTTTATATTAAGTGGCCTTAACTACTATGTACTTACATAAAAAAATAAATACAATGTACTTGTACTTGTATATATACTTATAATGTATTTGAGAACACTTGTGGTGCTTTTGAGCTGGGATAGAGGTTGGGTTATGGACAGGTTTGGTATCATGGGTAGGTTTAAGGGTGGGTTAAGGTGTAAGGGGTGGTCAACAGTGTATTTACAAATGTGATTACAAAAGTTAATTAAAGATGTAAATACACACATGTATTTAATCAAGCATAAGTACAAAGTAAATACATGTATTTACACAATAAGTACATTGTAACAAACTATTAATTCCTGTGTAAGTACATACTAGTTAAGGCCACTTAATATAAAGTGGGACCCAAGTGTTAAAACAAAACTATTTTGTTGCTCTGTCTTTAATCTTGAGAAATTATGGTTTTATGAGAAACGTTTTGTGATCTATATCCCTCATTTCTGTGATTTATTCATTTTTTTAAATGGATTTATGTTCTTATATGTAATTTGTAACGTAACCTTTTTCAATTATTTTTCTGTTTGTTCATTGTCATAAGCAGTGGTGTAAAGAAACAAATTACAAATACTCAAATCACAGTGTGTAGTTTTTCTCAGGAATTATAATTTACCAAGTAGCTTTAAAAATGTGTACTTTTACTTTCCCTTGAGTACATTTTCAGCGCTGTATCGTCACTTTTACTTCACTACTTTCCTTCTAACTGCAGTCACTACTTAATTTTTTTCTTGTCATTGAAGTTTAGAAAAATCAGTCCTGTGATTCCTGTCCCATCAAATGGCATCATAATGTATTTCCTCAAGACATGTGCACTTTACACTGCAGCAGTTTGGAAGCATTAAAAGTGTCCAAAAGACGATGTTCAAAATCTTTACAGGCATTGACTTAGAGACTGTTTAGATGCATGTCACTGATGAGAAGATGGCAGATGTTTACTGTATGATGACCGAAATGGCCTTAAACACCCAGCAGACACAAGACGTCAACAAGACATCAGATTAACATTGTAGCCCAACGTTATGAGAACGTTGCGTTTTGTTTGTAAGTGAAAATCGGGTTTACATCAGAACTCAACGTCAGGCCAACGTCAATATCCAACGTCCAACCTAAAACCAACCAAATATCAACGTTTAATGATGTCACAGCTTGACGTTGTGTGGACGTTACCACTATGAAGTCTATCAGATGTTGGATTTTGGTTGCCATTCCTGACAAATAAATGTCAGTATTTGATGTCAATAAGACGCTGGTTTGCTCGACATTGGATTTTGGTCACTTTCTAACAACCTAAAATTAAACAAAATATCAACATCATTTGACATCAAAATAACATTGTCCTTAGACGCTGGCTAGCAATTTGGTCACCTGACATCACAACCTAAATCTAACCTAATATTAACATCATATGACATTGTGTGCCTGCTGGGCAATAACTAAATGCACTACAGAATGTTACGTTTACACACACATGCACAAATTACATGTAAATGCGTCAGCTTTTCACAGAGTATACTCACTACTCTTGAGTACTTTTGAAAGGTCTATACTTTGAGTAATTTTTACAACAGATACTTCTACTCTACTTGCAATACATTTTTGGGCAAGTAATAGTATGTTTAAGAGTACTTTTTTAGCATGATTTTTCAGTACTCTTTCCACCACTGCATATAGCCCAAGTCTGATGCGGCCGAAAGCAGCAACACTTTCATTATGCCACAGTCTACCGCTTCCAGTACTTGATCACGGAGAAAAGAAGCAGCATTGTTTTATCAATAAATACATTGTAGTTTTCTGTTCAAATTCTGCTTTATGCAGTCTAAGTCTGTAACGTTTCGAATGAGAGTCAGAGAGGATCCAAATGCAAGTGACAATGTTTATTTGAATCTGACAATAAAACAAATAGTGCCAGGCTAGATGAACGCAGAACACAGGACAGGAACAGAACGGGGAAACCAGATCCAGACAAACTCCTCAGGGCCTGAGCACAGACAGCACAAACATAAGTGATAGTAACGAACTGACACAGACACACAAAAGCGTCGCACAGATATAGGCACCATGATGAGCCTCAGCTGGCGAACTAATCAGACCAACTGAGTGTCGTCATAACACGTGAGCATAACAAATCCACATGGACAACCAAAACAAAACAAACCCACGTGATCAAACATACACTCCGGAGAAGCGCACAAACCTGCAACCGTGACAAAGTCTAATAAAACACACAACATATTAAAGCGTATTTGGTGTTTCCCGGAAATGTTCTATAAAACCAAATCGAGGATGTGTTTCGTCATCAGCACATGCTCCATCTCACACTCTAAAAAATAACTCAAGAGGTCTGTAACCACTACATAGTTTAATACATTATTGTAACTTAAAAATTCCAAAATGCTGATGGGATTAAAACTTGTAAGGTGCCAGAATAATTTTATTAACTGTTCAAAACATGAAAACATTGATAATTACATAAATTAAAAAATGCGGCTAATTTAAAGGTAAATATATCTGTCAGTTACTTTAATATTAATAATAATAATAATAATACATTTTATTTAAAGGCGCCTTTCTAGCAACTCAAGGACACCGTACAATCAAAGAGAATAGTAAAACAACAAGAGAAATAATAAAATATACACAGCAATAGAGCAAATAAAATCAAGTATTAAAAGCCATCTTAAATAATTGGGTTTTGAGTCTTGATTTGAACAGTGTGAGGGAGTCAATGTTTCTGATGGCAGGTGGTAGTGAGTTCCAAAGTCTCGGAGCAGAGCGGCTGAATGCTCTGTTGCCCATAGTTGAAAGGCGAGAAGAGGGAACAGACAAGTGGAGGGAGTAAGAAGATCGCAGGGTGAGAGAAGGAACAGAAATGTGGATGAGGGCAGACTAATATGGAGGGGCAAGATTGTGGATGGCTTTGAATGTTAACATCAAGATTTTAAAGTCGATTCGAAAATGAACAGGTGACCAATGAAGCTGCTGCAGGACAGGGGTGATGTGATGAGAAGAAGGGGTCCTGGTGATGATACCGGCAGCTGAGTTCTGGACCAACTGAAGCTTACAGAGAGATTTATGAGTGAGACCAAAGAGAAAAGAGTTGCAGTAATCTAAACGAGATGTGACAAGGCTATGAACGAGAACAGCAGTGGCATGAGGGGTAAGAGAAGGGCGGAGACGGTTAATGTTGAATAGGTGGAAGTAAGCAGAACGGGTGATGTTATTGATGTGAGAATCAAAGGATAGGGTGCTATCAAGGATGACACCCAGACTCTTAACCTGTTTAGAGGGATAAATGGAACTTTAAAACAATATTTAACTTGTGGCAACCCAAAGAAATTTTTCCACACTAATGGGGTTGTTTTGTATTTTTAAGTCCACACACTGATGTTTTTTACTATTTTTTATACTGATAATATGGGACAGTACATGTTTTTGTTTTGTATAACAATAAAAACCTGTGGTTTAATACAAAAAAAATGTACCGAAAAACAAAAATGTTGTTGTTAAATGGGTTTCTTACAAGCATGAACAGTAAATTTGAAAACAAACAAAAATGTATTCATTTACTTAAGGTTCTAAACTTTAAAAAATCCATGTAATTAAGTACATGGCTGTTTCTCATTACCAAGTACGCAAAGTTCGGACTTGCGTCCTTGGAAGTTCAGACTTGCCAAGTTCAGACTTGGAAGAACAAACTCCCGAGGACGCGAGGACACAAATCGGGTTTATTTAAGAAAATGTACATATATATTCATATAAATGTTAATTCAAATGAGTTATTATACACGTGTCTTTGATTATAAGATTTTTTCAACCCAAGCTCATTCTGGAAACGTAGCCCCGCGGACGTTTCTGGAGACCGTGATTTACGTGGCCGGAGGTACGTAAAGGCCTCGTTTGTTTTTTTTCGAGCGAACGCTGCGGGGCGGTGTGGCGCCGCTCCGCCCCTCCTCTTCGCGCTCGCCAGGCGACGGCTCGCCTCCGAGTGGAGGGCTTTCCCGATGCAATCAGTTTGTCCGCTTAGCTCACAGCGTTGCGTCGGCGGAGCGGAGGCCCCGGAGGAGGAGCCGGAGCCGGCCGCAGTGGACGAAGACCGGGATTGAGTCTGGGGAACAGCAGGTTCCGGAAATCAGGTAAGACGAAAAACGGAATCCGAAAAATAAGGGCGAGAACGCGGCGGGATCCAAAAACGCGGTCAAAATCGAAGACAAGGGCTTTTGCTTTTTTTTTCCGATCCGGGGGCTTTTTCGCACGAGAACAACACGGGCACGGGCGCGAACGCCGCGCGATCCCGAGAGTTGCCCGCCCGAGACGCGAAAAAGCGCGCACACCGGCATCTTGCGGATCCGCGAAAACAAAAAACGCTCGAATACGTACCTCCCGGCACGTAAAACGCTGTCCGCAGAAACGTCTGCGGGGCTACGTTTCCACAATGAGCCAGGGTTGGATTTATTAAACTACAATAATAATACACACAATAAGAAATAAATACATACACGATAAGAAATAAAGATTACGTCAAACAATTTGGTAAAAGACAAACAGCGAACAACACGGTAACATAATTAAAGACAATTATAAACGGTAACAAAATAACAATGCCAAAATAATACACCTGAGAACAAATAATAGATTTATAAGACAAAAAACTGCCCGTTAGATATTCACAAGATGTATTAAATATCATGTTTTAACTACAATGGAGTGATGAGGTCCAGCGGTATGTCCGAGATGGCCTAGCCGAAGTAAAGCTGCTCTGGCGGGGGAGCTGACGACGAAGCTCCCGCTGGCAGGCTGGGAGTCAGAGTCCGCATAAGTTGAGCCACATCGTTAAAGAAGCGCTATCTTTGTGAATAAACTGCCGATTCGAGTTTAAAACAACTACATTCTCGCCTGAAAAACTCTTAGAACTTTATTTTGTGACACAGTAAAGGAATATTTTTAAAACTGTGCGGGTTTCCTCCTCCGCCATTAGCGCTAGCTGGTTACGCTGCAATGCATTTTGGGATACCTGAGCTTCACAAAATGCACAAGTCACCTCTCGAAGCATCTTTTGTGAAAACCGCAGAGCAAGTACACATCCAGGAATTTCATCTGTACTTGGCAAGATGTGAACTTTGAATTGGAACAGTACTTTGGCGACGGTTGATGGCGTTTCACGAGGACACAAGAACGCAAGTACAGACAAGAACGCATATTGAGAAACAGCCCATAACACAGGATTTGTTTTCAATTTTAATAAAAAAAATTGAAACAACTTACTTTTTTTGAGTACTCAACTCAAATTTGAGGTTCTTGCTATGTAAAAATGCCTCTGAAGAGGTAAAGATTTGGCTAACATAACAAGTTTGTTGTCTGACTTAATTTTGTAAGATGTTGTCGTAATTTGAATATATTATTGCAAGCTGTTGCGTCAATTTTAATTTTTTTTTTTTGTATAACAATATTTTTTAGAGTGCACTAAATAAAATTGCTTATTTCTCTGGATTTGAACATTCTTTTAAACATTTGGAATAATGCAAGTCAGCTAAATATTTAACAGTGTTCTGGTGATTAGTGGATATGTTCATTTTAAAAATCATACTTATTGTGCCTTCAAAACACACACACACACACACACACACACACACAGGCTCTGTAAATGACACATGGACGTCCCGTCTGATTTTGAGTATTAATCCTCCTTTAGTTAGCCGGTCAGTCGTGTGCTGCAAAAGGGCGGAGCTCCTGATTTACACCCAGCATTGTGGGAACGACCAGAGGGAAGACTGCGTGTGAGTCTGCAGGAAAAACAGTGCTGGAGAGCAAAAAAAAAACAGTGCTGTAGAGCTGCTGACGGGCTGATCCTGAGAGCCTGCTGGGTTTTCCAGTGAGAAATGCAAAACTCAGAACACCTCAAAGTGTGTCTTTACCCTGACGAGCACCCGTCAAGCAAACCCACTATAAATAGACGACATCTAACATTAAAATGATCCACATATATTATTATCTAGCAGCACTTTGTTTTCTCTGCTCCAGCGTACACATATCGTGTACTACTCTCTGTCTTACATTCCCGTTTGTTTGCTACAGTAATCGAGCTCGGTGCCTGTCTCTCTGGATCTGACTCAGCATCTCTGCATCCCGCTATTGGCACTCGGCCTGGGTTGAAACATCAACCGGCGCACTGTCTAAGCACCCAAAAGCATGACTGTGCAATTTTATAACCGGCAAAAAGCAACTTTGTTAGGCCTTACAATTACATTGGAGCGTCTAATGTTCCACTGCGGCAGGCGATTCCCTATCACGCAATCTGAGAGCACAGTTACTAGAGATGATGCACAAACAATAATACACAAGGACTGAATACAATTTATAATTACGTGTAATTTTGTAGCAGCATAACCACAGCAAGGCATTCAATTCATTTAAATGTGATTTTAATACAACAAAAAAATGCAGTGTCAAAACTAAAGTGAAACATTCCCAGCAGGCACAGGACGTCAACATGACATCAGATTATTGTGGGATGTTGCATTGTGTTTGAAAAGAAAAATCGGTCGGACATTAGAACCCAATGTTATAGGCTGAAGTCAATGTCCAACATCGGACATATGTTGCATTTTGGTCACTTTCCAACGCAACCTAAAAACAACCAAATATTAACATCTAATGATGTTACAGCTTGACGTTGAGTGAACGTTATCAATATGACATCTATCAGACATTGGATTTTGGTTGCCATACCTGACGAATAAATGTAAGTATTTAACATCAATATAACGTTGAATTAAGATGTTGGCTTGACGTTGGACTTTTGTCACTTTTCAACGCAACATAAAAACATCCAAATATCAACGTCTAATGATGTTACAGCTTGACATTGAGTGGACATTACCACTATAATGTCTAATACACATTGGATTTTAGATGTCATGCCTGACGAATAAATGTCAGTATTTGATGTCAATATGACGTTGGTTTAAGATGTTGGCTAGACGTTGGATTTTGGTCACTTTTCAACGCAATCTAAAAACAACTAAATATCAACATCTAATGATGTCACAGCTTGACTTTGTGTAGATATTACCACTATGACGTCTATCAGACATTGGATTTTAGTTGCCATATCTGATGAATAAATGTCAGTATTTGACCTGAAATATGATGTTGGTTTAAGATGTTGGTTCGACGTTGGACTTTGGTCACTTTCCAACGCAACCTAAAACAAACAAATATCAACATCTAATGATAATACAGCTTGACGTTGAGTGAACGTTTTCAATATCACAACTATCAGACATTGGATTTCAGTTGCCATACTGTACCTGATGAATAAATGTCAGTATTTGACGTCAATATGACAATGGTTTAAGATGTTGGCTCGACATTGGACTTTGGTCACTTTCCAACACAACTTAAAATAAAACATATATCAATGTCTAATGATGTTATAGCTTGACGTTGAGTGAACGTTTTCAAAATGACGTCTATCAGACATTGGATTTTGGTTGCCATACCTGACGAATAAATGTCAGTATTTGACGTCAATATGACGTTGGTTTAAGATGTTGGATTGACGTTGGATTATGGTCACTTTCTAACGCAACCTAAAAACAACCAAATATCAAGGTCTAATGATGATACAGTTAGACGTTGTGTGGATGTTACCACTATGACATCTATAAGACATTGGATTTTAGTTGCCATATCTGATGAATAAATGTCAGTATTTGACGTCAAATATGATGTTGGTTTAAGATGTTAGCTCGACGTTGGTCACTTTCCAATGCAACCTAAAACCACCAAGTATCAACGTCTAATGATAATACAGCTTGACATTGAGTGGACGTTACCACTATGACGTCTATCAGACATTGGATTTTGGTTGGCATACCTGACGAATAAATGTCAGTATTTGATGTCAATATGACGTTGGTTTAAGATGTTGGCTCGACATTGGATTTTGGTCACTTTCCAACGCAATTTAAAAACAACCAAATATCAACGTCTAATGATGTTACAGCTTCACATTAAGTGGATGTTACAGTATGACTTCTATTAGATGTTCAATTTTGGTTACCATACCTGACAATTAAATGTCCAGAATATGACGTCAATATGACGTTGGTTCGATGATGGACTTTGGTAACTTTCCAATGCAACCTAAAGACAACCAAATATCAACGTCTAATGATGTCACAGCTTGACTTTGTGTAGACGTTACCACTATGATGTCAATCAGACATTGGATTTTGGTTGCCATACCTGACGAATAAATGTCAGTATTTGATGTCAATATGACGTTGGTTTAAGATGTTGGCTCGACAATGGATTTTGGTCACTTTCCAACATAACAAAATATCAACATCATTTCACGTCATTATTGGATGTCAAAATAAAATTGTCCTTAGACTCTGATGACCTAAATCTAACCTAATATTACCATATTATGTGTGGTGCCTGCTGGGTTCATCGAAGGGGAGGATATTTTTAAAATACACTTATTCGACATGTCCTTATTAAAGTAATGCAAATAAGGATCATGCATTCATTCATTTTCCTTTAGCTTAGCCTAAAGTACATTTTGAGGAATAAAAACGTCCCGTGAATGTTAAAGCGTCTTTCTGGACATTCAATGCCAATAAATCACCTTTATTTTTAAGTGATAAATTCCGTTTTTTAATATGTCATCAAATGATTACAACATTGGCTCATTCTGAAAAATTACCCCTATATACATTTCTGGAGATCGAGAATTATGTAGCCAGAAGTACGTATGGCTGCATTTAGTCTTTAAAACAGACATTACAGGGCGGTATGATGCTGTTACTTTCAGCGCTTACCAGCTGACCGCTTACCTCCGTACGGACGGCTTTCCCGCTGTTACCAGTTTGTCCAGTTGCTCGACATATAAGCCTGAGGACTTGAGACACAGAAAGGAGCTGACCATGACGACGGGGATCGAGTCCGTTGAAGAACGATTCTAGAAAGCAGGTAAGACAAAACAGAAGCCAAAAAATAAGTAAATAACAGAAATAACAAAATATAAAACAACAGAAATAACAAAAATCAGATGAGGGCTTTTCTTTTTCTGGATTGCTTTATAAAACACTGTCAGCTGGGTTTAGGAAAGTGGGTGGGCAGGTCAATTTGTGCTTTTATAACACTATTGGTTGGGTTTAGGGAAAGAGGAGGGTGGGGGTATCAGTCAGTTGGTCAGTCAGTAGATCAGTCAGTTGACAGCGGCTTTTAGTGGATTTACATGAGAATAGCAGGTGTGAATGCCACTCGCGAGAGAAATTCCAGATCTCAAAAAGCGTACACAGCGACGTCTGGTGTATTCGCAAAAATAAAAACTGCAAAAAAAGTAGCTTTTGGGATGTATTTTGCGCTCTCCAGAAATGCATATAGGGATACGTAATCAAAATGAGCCTGGGTTGAATGCACTGAATAGATCTACCACTAGTTTGGCCATCTGTAATTTAATTGAACAAATGATTGTCAACACTTCTACCTAATGTTAACAGACCTGTCATGATAAGGATTTTTTGTTGTTATATATTGTCACAGAAATTGTTGTGATAAGTGATATTATTGCAATTTTGAGATCAATTTATGCCACTAATTATATATAATGACTATATAACAGGATAATAATACAAATACCCATACACACATTAAAATACTTATCATTCTTAAAGTTATTTAGATTCAATAATTTGATGTTAATGGGTAAATTTCCTATTATAAATAGTATTAAAAGTCCTATTAGGTAAATGCCCAATTATAAACTTTGACACCAGTGAGGTAGAATGTAAATGTCATTGTAAAATGGCTTCAGCGTTACTTGTGAATTTGTAAAATATATATTGCAATAACAAAAATGATTGAGGTCATTTCCAAGTATTGTACGATAAGTCAATATAGTGATTATTGTGACAGACTTAAATGTACAGTCTTTTTTTTGGTATTGTTTTGATGTCTCATTAAATATCCTCGAATCTACATTTAAGCATCACTTTCCTCTCCTGATGGTCAGATTTATTTTTTTCTATTGATTATCTATGATTTGTATTGATCTAGCCTTTCTGAAAAAGCTTCTCGTAACCTCTAACATGCACAGTAGCTCATTTCCCATAATGCATCCCTCATGATGGCTAATATATGGTTAAATATTTAAAAGGAGTTTCTGAGGTATTATTAAACACCAGCTTTACTTTCATAATGATATTACTATAACATCTTAAGAGATCTGCACCCAGCTGACCTTCTTTTGAGATACATTTGCATTAGTATTCAAGATACATTTAAAAGTCCTTTGGGTGCATCCTTATGGAGATTTAATTATTATTTTAAGGCGGCTCTGGACTTTTATTATGCCTCAAACCAAAATGGCTCCCGTGTGATCTGTAAAATTAATTAGAAAACTTCTTATAACCTTGGTACTTTGCTGCATTATTGAACCTTCCTGACAACAGTGGCCAGATCCTCACTGCATCAGCTGAAGCTGACAGCCGATTGGCTGCTTCATCTTGGCATGTGCACAAATACAATATTGTCCACTTCTAGAAAAGCTAAACATTGTCTTCCTTCCCATATAAAGTGATCAGTTGCATATAGCGGAGATAATTCAGTTTTCTTATTTGTATATACACTGTTATAATCAAGCAATGATATCTGTGTCCAGCAGTGCGGCTTTTCTATAACTCATTTGATCATAAGCCATTTTATTCAATCAAATATAAAATCATAGCACTCATAGAAAGATTTGCTGCTGCTGTGATCAAATATCTTAAGACAAATAAAGTTGGTTGGTATCACTTTATTTTGATGGTCCCTTTAACATGAAATTTAAATTACACTGCATCTACATGCTAACTAATTGTCATTAGAATATACGTAGACTGTTAGGCTGGGTTTAGGGTTTGGGTTAGTGTACTTGTAAAGTTTTTTATAGTCATTTAAAGGAGCAACATGAGTAGATATTAGGCAGACAGTCTGTCTAGTAGTCAGTCTAGTAATTACCATGCAACTTATTGTCAAGAAAAAGTGCAGCAGGGACCATCAAAATAAAGTCGTACTACACTGAAAAAAAATTGTTCAAAGATGATTCCTTGGATTGACTTAATTTTTTTTACATTAACTGTTTGTAAACAATTTATTTGTGTTGAATTTAAACAAACAAATTTAGTTGAACAATATTAAACTTAATTTGTTTGTTTAAATTCAACACAAATAAATTGTTTGCAACAGTTCTGCATGCAACACTTTTTTCAGTGATAGCTGCAGTTGAGGATGGGTAGATGGTAGTGTTCATGTGTCCTACATGCTTTAAAAATGTATCTTTGCACTGTAAAATCCAAAAGGATAAGCCATTTGAGGAAACTGATTGAAACAAACCATTTAAATTCAAAAACAAATCCTAATGAGTTCTGTGAACTTAATCCATATGAGTATATGAAGCAATTTAAGCACAGTAAAACCCAATAAATGAAGAGAACTCAAATCAACTGAGTACTGTAAACCCCAATAAGTTAAGGCAACTCAAACCATTTGAGGAAACCAATGGCTACAAACCATTTGAAAATCTGATCTATATGAGTATTGAGAACTTACAGAGTTCAAAACTCTTTTCAAATGAGTAGAAATAACCTTCAGTATATTTTAGTTAACTACACTCGTTTCAGTTGATAAAGTTGACTGTTGGGTTTTACAGTGTGGTTGAGTTTTAATCATACAATATTTATTCTGATGCTTTTGAATCTTGCACCTAACAAAAATCCTTATTTACAGCTAAAGAAAATTAAAATACTGAACTAATAAAAACATACAGTTGAAGTCAAATAATATTAGCCCCCCTGAATTATTAGTCCCCTGTTTATTTTTTCCCCAATTTCTGTTCAACAGAGAACAGATTTTTTCTTAACATAATAGTTTTAAGAACTCATCTCTAATAACCGGTTTATTTTATCTTTGCCATGATGACAGTAAATAATATTTTACTATATATTTTTCAAGACACTTCTATACAGCTTAAAGTGACTTTTAAAGGCTTAATTAATTTAACTAGGCAGGTTAGGGTAATTAGGCAAGATATTGTATAAGGATGGTTTGTTCTGTAGACTATCAAAAAAATAATTAGCTTAAAGGGGCTATTAATTTTGTACTTAAAATGTTTTTTAAAAAAAAAAAACTGCTTTCATTCTAGCCAAAATAAAACAAACAAGACTTTCTTCAAAAGAAAACTGTGAAAATTTCCTTGCTCTGTTCAACATCGTTTGGGAAATATATTAAAAAAAAGGAGAAAAAAAATCAAAGGGGAGGCTAATAATTCTGACTTCAACTGTGTAAATTATTAATAAAAATGAACATAAACTAGCAAATTTCTCTCTAAAAACTAAATAAAACTCACTGAATTGGAAAACAAAAAGTCAAAACGAAATAAGAACTAAAACTGCTCTCAATAATTGATTAAATAAACACTCACTCACTATCATTTAGATTATTCCCAGCTTTATCCGGGGTCACCACAGTGGAATGAACCATCAATTACTCTGGCATAGGGTCTAAACAGCGGATGCCCTTATAGCCGCAACCCAGAACTGAGAGGACAACTCTCAATGCTGAGAAACACTCACACACTCTCACAAACATACACTGCATCCAATTTAGCTTATTCAATTCACCTATAGCGCATGTCATTGCACTATGAGGGGAAACTACAGGACACCAGAAATCTGGGGGCCCCAATTAAATATCTAGAAGTATAAACTATACCTTCCCAGTGATGGGTTGCAGAAGGAAGGGCATCCGCTGCGTAAAACATATGGTGGCTAAGTTGGCGGTTCATTCTGCTGTGGCGACCCCAGATTAATAAAGGGACTGAGCCAAAAAGAAAATTAATGAATGAATAAATTATACCTCTAAACTATATATAACATCGTTTTCTACCATATTTTGAATGGTGAGAGTTAAACAAATACAATTTTAACATTACTAAATATTATTTAGTAAGTAATCAAATATAATAGTATTATAATAATGTAATGTTATGTAATAATAATAATAATAATACTAATAATAATAGTGCAAGATAAAATATCCATTCACAGCAGTCAAATTTACAACAAAAAAAATCATAATTTTTTGTTGTAAATTTTTTTTTTAAAAATATGCATTCAAAATGTAGATGATTTTAAAAGAAGATTTAGTGATATATAAAACAGCAATATAAATAGAATATAAATAAAAATAGAAAGGGTGCATTTCAGGAATTGGGCCATATGGCTGGAATTGCTCAGGGCCCCAAAACTTCTAAATCTGCCCCTGCACTTAAATCCCCAGCATGGACTGCGCCACACTTTAAGCTAGACTTCATTGCATGGATGAAAGGGGATGAAGAGAAATGGAAGTAAGAGTGAACAGGTAGGTAGGTTGATCGGACGTCTTACTATGATGCCCAAATACTCAGAGTTGGGGTATCGTCTCTGTAATATTGTGGTAGAGTGATTACCCACTGATTCAAGGAGGGAAGAAAGGGTTATCATGATTGTTAATGGGAAGCAAGGAACCTGGGGGAGGGAGGGTGGGTTCAAGAGAATGAGAAGAACAATCGTGCTGGTCTGCCTTAAATAAGTTTTAGGGAGGAGGTGATTGGTTAAGGAGGCAAAGTGAGGTGTGGTCCCACTGCCAACCCTTTGTTAACAAGTTAACTTAAGTTTTTTACAAATTTAAGTGGATTGAACATAAAACAATTAAGTTGTAGCAAAAAAAACAGGAATTGTGTTGTTTCAGTTTAAATAAGTAACTTGAACAAGCAGTAAACGTCTGAATTATAATATTTTGCACGTTGTGTAAATTATGAAAACAGATCAATTTACTTTTATATACATTTAAAAAGCTTTCCAAATTGATTAATTGAAATAGCTCGATCTATCTGTTGTTTAGTTTATAAGAAATATGTTCGATTTGTCAATTACCTTCACCTCATCATAAAAAATATATATTCATTTGCATTGTAAGTGCAATACGTCTGACTTTGCATAAGTTTGTGTGGTTAAAATTAGTTTATTAAGAAAGAATGTTGCAATTGCAAGGAATTTTATCAAAGGACAAGGCAAATATGCCATAAACAGGGGCGGATTTAAACAATAAGCGAGGTAAGCAGCCACATAGGACCCCGGGGAATAGGGGGCCCCGAACAATGCCAAGAAGCCTATATTAATCATATCGCTTTTTCTTTGTAGAAATTTGCCATCACATGTTGTTAATCTGTCTATAACCATTAAGATTTCAATGTTATTACTTATTTTCAAAACCTGGGACACAATGAATAGTGGAACTTTACTTTTATCTTTTTTATTTTACATTAAGAATATAAAGGTTCCACTTGAAATATATTTAGAAACATGCTGTTTATTTACAAAAGACAAAAAAAATTTTATATATATATATATATATATATATATATATATATATATATATATATATATATATATATATATATATATATATATATAGACAATGAGAGTTTGTTGAGTTTCAATGCTGGGGCCCCATACATGGAATTGCTTAGGACCCCCAAATCACTAAGTCCACCCCTGACCATAAATTACAACATGTCTTTGCTGAACTGCGTTGCTTAATAATAGACAGACAACACAATAGTTTTGCAACAAAGGTTTATAATGCATTTTAAAATACAGTAAGTAAAATAAAATGTTTTAAATGTCAAAAAACACCCCTTTTAATTAAATAAGTAAAGTTTTGGTGTGCAGGAGACATTTTCATCAAAAACATTTGCATAATGTTACTCCAAACTTTGTTTACTGAGAGCTTCAATCATGCAGATGAAGAGCGCAACTATACTGTCCTGCTGCAATGCATTAGGGTCTGCAGAAAATGCAGCAAGTGCACTAAACAACATGCAATGCAGAAAGTCACAGCTTGTTAACTTCACCTTTTATACAATTTTAAAAGACTTCGACCATCGCGGGGCATTGAGGTGAATTGCTGAACACCCCAACGACCCCGTGCTTCTCCTCCGTCTTTATCGATTTTCCGAGGGGAGGGTGGTGCTCGTGCCTCGTTGACAAAGTAAGAGCGCGTATAAATACAACGGGACAGAACGCAACTATGCCCTCACCACACCACCAATTCACAAGCACCATTCACCATGGACATGATGAGCTCCTCCCGCCGAAGGGCTCTGGAGACACGGAGTATACGCCCGCCGACATCCACCGTGCGCTCGTGGGCTAAAAGCAGCCCTCTGTCGTTCAAAAGAACCACGAATGTGTCTTCCTCCAGAGCCGCGTACAGCCCCGCCGTGCTCGCGTCTCCTGACGGGTTCGAGCTGAGCGCGGCGCTCAATGGAGATCCGGTGCGCAATAACGAGAAGGAGCAGCTCCAGGGGCTCAACGACCGCTTCGCCAGCTACATCGACAAGGTTCGCTTCCTCGAGGAGCAAAACAAGCAGCTTGAGGCGGAGATTCAAGCGCTAAAGCAGCAAAAACTGTCGCAGTCTCTGCAGACCGATGCGTACGACCGCGAGCTCCAAGACCTGCGCTGCGCCCTGGAGCAGCTCCACAAGGAGAAGGCGCAGATCCTGCTGGACACCGACCATATGGACGAGGATCTCCAGCGGATCCGAGAGCGCTACGAAGATGAATCCCGGCTCAGAGAGCACATGGATGCTGCGATCCGAGGCATGAAGAAAGACAAAGACGACTCGGTTCTCATGAAGATGGAGCTGGAGAGGAAAGTCCAGGCGCTCGTGGACGAAATGGACTTCTTGCGGCAGAACCACGAGGAGGAGATCAGCGAGCTTCTAGCTCAGCTTCAAGCCGCGCAGGTGCCGGTGGTGGAGATGAGGGACCTCCAGAAGACCGACATCACCTCTGCGCTCCGGGATATCCGCGCGCAGCTGGACGGGCTGTCCTCCAAGAACCTCCAGCAGGCTGAAGAAGTGTTCAAGTGCCGCTACGCCATGCTGACGGACGCCGCGGAACAGAACAAGGATGCTATAAAGTCCATACGGGACGAGATCGGGGACTACCGCCGTCAGATCCAAGGCAAGAGCGTCGAACTGGAGGCTCTTCGAGGAACCAAAGATTCACTGGAGAGGCAGCTGCATGACATCGAGGACCGCCATAACACCGACGTGTCCAGTTATCAGGTCAGTTCCTCAACCAATACTTAAATAAGAATTGAAACATGGAAAAATTAAACTAATCCGGACACGCAAATGCTGTTTAACTCTCTATAATATAACTTTATGTTATGGCATGATTTATATTATATTAAATCTGACAGAAAGAAACTAACAAAAAAAATTCAAACAAGAAATCTCGCTGCACCACCGTGATGTAATACACAATATTTACGCGCCGAGTACATGTGAAATGATGACGTTTGAATGTATTGATGCGGTTTTCTTGATTTGGAAAATGATCTTATTATTAAGGTTTATTCATTTGTTGATCTAATGTCCTTGATGAAAGCAAAAGCACATGGCATTGTTGCAAAACAGACTGCGTCACTGATACCTAAAAATGCTGCCTACGAGGTTTTGAAACGTAGCCAGTATTTCACAGGTGGTTTGCGCAATGCGTGCGTAATTATGCGCAACGTGCAGTGCGCATCCTTACTTTTTACAACTGCTGCAGATTTCAGTTCAGAAATCTGTTGAATTATTTTAAAGCAGATCTGCTCCAGATCATCATAGTGTGTTGCTGCACTTAATGAAAACATTTACTCAAAGAAAGTCTGTCAATGTTACAAATACCAAAGAAATGTACTTCATCTGCTTTAACAGGAAATGATTCACCAATTGGAAAACGATCTAAAAGGAACGAAATGGGAAATGGCTCGTCATCTCCGGGAATATCAGGATCTGCTCAACGTCAAGATGGCACTGGATGCAGAAATAGCCGCATACAGGTAGAGTTGTCCACACTATTCTACTTAT
Organism: Danio rerio; assembly: GCF_052040795.2. Lineage (NCBI taxonomy): Eukaryota > Metazoa > Chordata > Actinopteri > Cypriniformes > Danionidae > Danio > Danio rerio. The sequence goes on from NC_141028.1 coordinate 8,587,206, forward strand.
TTGCATCTCATGCATTTGATTTCTGACAAAACATCTCTATTTAATTTAGGAAACTGCTGGAAGGTGAGGAGACTCGTTTCTGCGCCGCCGTAACCGCATTTGCCTACAGCCAGCCAAAAACCTCAAAGGTCAAGCATAAAATAGTGGAGGAGATCATCGAGGAGACCAAAGGAGAAAGCGACATCGATGATGATCTGGCAGAGGTGGCAAAAGAGGTGGCAGAAGAGGCGGAAGAGGAAGAGAAGGAGGAAGAGGAGGAGATTGTTGCTGCCAGTCAGGCCAAAGTGAGTTCAGCCGCTCCCGAAGGAGAAGAAGAGGAAGAAGAAGAAGGAGGAGATGAGGAAGAAGAAGCAGAAGAAGGAGAAGCTGCTGCTGAGGAGGAAGAAGAGGAAGACGAGGAAGGAGAGGAGGAAGAGGAGCCACAAGTGGAAGTGATCGAAGAGACCGAGCTGTGCGGTGAGAAATCTCCAACATCAGAGAAAGAGGGCAGCGAAAAAGAAGAAGAGGAAGATGAAGGTAAAGGAGAGGAGAAGGAAGATGAGGATGAGAAAGAGGACACCAAATCTGAAGGAGAAGGAGAGAAGAAAGAGGAATCAGGAGGAGAAGAAGAGAAGAAAGAAGAATCAGGAGGAGAAGAAGAGAAGAAAGAGGAATCAGGAGGAGAAGAAGAGAAGAAAGAGGAATCAGCTGGAGAAGAAGCTAAGGCTGATTCAGAGAAGGACGACAAGAAAAGCGACACAGAAGAAGATGAAAAGAAATCACCTGTAAGTGAAGAGAAAGCTGAAAGTCCAGCGGAGGAAAAGAAGCAGGACGAAAAGCAAGTCGACAAGGTAGTCGTAGCCAACAATAAAGAAGAAGCCAGTCCAAAAGAAGAAGTCCAAACCAGAACGGTGGAAACCATCACCAACGGAGACAAAGAAACCAAAGCAGAACCAGAGAAGGAGGAGAAGAAGCCTGAAGAAAAGCCTCAGGAGAAAAAGAAAGTGGCCAAAAAGGTGGAGAAAGTGGCTCCGCAGGTGAAGAAGGAGATCAAGGGAAAAGACTGACGCGAGTGACTCTGCCAGGGAATTAGTTATAATCAATTGTTAGGCATAATTCTATTTGATGCAAAATGTGAACAAACCCCCAACCCGAGCGGCGTTTGATGCAGCTAGCCAATATAATTGCATGCGTGTTGAATGACTGACTTGCATGTGTGGTTTTGGTGGTGACGTAGCCACGCTGAGCCGCTGCGTCTGAAACAGAATTAAAGCGCATTTGCATTAAAGTGCGAGTACATTATGCTGCTAATGAAGGCGAGAGGTTTTACAGCGATGCCAGTTCATCGGCGGTTCTCTTGGCAATAATGGTGCTACTTCAATATCATCATTCGCAGGCACACTTTGAGCAGAAACTCCAGTTATATATGATGTCTTTCTAATATACTTCTTGCCTTAAGACGTAATGCACTGAATCAACGAGAAGAGTCGGGTTGTTAACACACAAACAGCTGTTAACAGAGATACTGTGAAAGCTACTGTAAAGGTGCTGCTCTTTGCAATATCACCTCAATCAATAAAAGCTCATCAAGTCCTTACAAAGCTACTCGTGTCTTTGTATTTATGCTACTCTACAGCAGGGGTTCCCAAAGTTCAGCCCACTACCCCCAAAATAACAATGTCATTAACTCACGAGGTGGTTATAAATGTACAAACTTTGCACACACAACTAAAGGCCATTCATTCATTTCAAAACACTGCTAGTTTAGAAAAATCACATTAAAAACCCTTATATTTTAAGATGTTGTTTATTGCTGCTCAGTAACCAAATAATATGAAACAAAATAATAATAAAAAACAAACAATCGTCCATTTCTCTTTGGACTTAAAAATAAGTGAAAAAAGTTTTGGTATTTAAACGCAAGCAATAATTTCACACTGAAAATAAATGTCAATAAATAAAATTTAAATAAATAAATTTAAAATGAACAAAAAATAATTAATTTTAAATAAAAAAAATAAAACTAATTATAATAAATAAATAAATAAAAAGTTATTCAATTAATATAAAAATTAATCAATTCAAATAAATTAATTAAATGTAAATAATTAAAAATAAATGAAATTATATAAATAAAAAATTGCAAATGAATTAATTTAAAATAAATTAATAAATAAATTAAAAATATATTTGTATTTATGCTATTCTACACCAGGGGTTCCCAAAGTTCAGCCCACGACCCCCAAAATAACAATGTCATTAACTCACGAGGTGGTTATAAATGTACAAACTTTGCACACACAACTAAAGGCCAATATAAACATGAGCATATTGACAACACAAACATGCAACAGTCTTATAACCATATTTGTTTATAGTCATTTATTAATATAACTTAATATTAATCTCAAATATCATATTTGAATGTATTAGAGTGCCATAATGCAGTGTTTCTCAACCACGTTCCTGGAGGACCACCAACTCCATACATTGTCAATGTCTCCTTAACCAAATACATCTGATTCAGATCATCAGCTCATTAGCAGAGACTGATATACCTGTAATGGGTGTGAGAGCCAAAGGTGACATGCAGTGTTGGTGGTCCTTCAGGAACGTGGTTTAGAAACACTGCCATAAAAGCTGTCAGACCCCCTCCCTTCAAATTAATCTGCTGGAGCTGACACTATTGCTGTATGTAGGGATGCAATGATTATAGATTTTGGTTGTGCGATTATAGTCTGAGGAATAATCACAGTTATTACGATTATTATGTATTCATTCATTTCAAAACACTGCTAGTTTAGAAAAATCACATTAAAAACCCTTATATTTTAAGATGTTGTTTATTGCTGCTCAGTAACCAAATAATATGAAACAAAATAATAATAAAAAACAAGCAATCGCCCATTTCTTTTTGGACTTAAAAATAAGTGAAAAAAGTTTTGACATTTAAACGCAAGTAATAATTTCACACTGAAAATAAATGTCAATAAATAAAATTTAAATAAATAAATTTAAAATGAACAAAAAATAATTAATTTTAAATAAATAAAATAAAAATAATTATAATAAATAAATAAAAAAGTTTATAAATTAATATAAAAATTAATCAATTAAAATAAATTAATTAAATGTAAATAATTAAAAATAAATGAAATTATATAAATAAAAAATTGTTAATGAATTAATTTAAAATAAATAAATTAATTAATTAAAAATATATTTGTATTTATGCTACTCTACAGCAGGGGTTCCCAAAGTTCAGCCCACGACCCCCAAAATAACAATGTCATTAACTCACGAGGTGGTTATAAATGTACAAACTTTGCACACACAACTAAAGGCCAATATAAACATGAGCATAATGACAACACAAACATGCAACAGTCTTATAACCATATTTGTTTATAGTCATTTATTAATATAACTTAATATTAATCTCAAATATCATATTTTAATGTATTAGAGTGCCATAATGCAGTGTTTCTCAACCACGTTCCTGGAGGTACACAAGCTCGGCACATTTTCCATGTCTCCTTTACCAAACACAACCAATTCAGATCATCAGCTCATTAGCAGAGACTAAAAGACCTGTAATGGGTGTGACAGACAAAGGAGACATCCAAAGCATGCAGTGTTGGGGGTCCTTTAGGATTGTGGTTGAGAAACACTGCCATTAAAGTTGTCAGAAAGTTTAACCTGGCCCCTTAAAATCAACCTGCTGGAGCTGACAATAATTGTAGTGTTGCACTACACCCCCAGGGGTCACAATCCAACAAAACAAAATAAAAAATTGAAAGGCTGATATATCACACACACACACACACACACACACACACACACACACACACACACACACATATATATATATATATATATATATATATATATATATATATATATATATATATATATATATATATATATACGACAGGTTGCAAAAAAAGGCCGGTTACAATAGCAAACATGTCATGTTGTGCTGTAGAATGCCAAAACCAAAAGTTTTCAGCAAAAACAGTTAAATATGGTTCATTAAACTGCGGACACTAAATTCTTAGAATGAAATGGAAAAATGTAAGTTCACATACCCTGCCGTACAGATGCAGTTCACTGTCAGAATGAAGTTGTTTTGCTTGTTGATGATTACCCAGACCTTGTATAGCTCTGTCTTCTTTGCTTGTCCTTGACAAGGCAGAACCTCGGTTTTTAGCACTACAAAGTTTGGAATCTGGTCCTCATGGAACATTATTTCTTGCACACGACCACACAGAACTCAATTGTTGGCATCCAAAAACTTGTAGGCCTTTAACTTCTCTCTTGTAAAATCACTTGGAGTTTCAATGAGATTGTATATTTCAGGCTGGATGCTTGGCCATTTCATCTTATCCAATATCCATTGGAAGGGTGCTATCGCAGATGGACCTGTCAGACGAACGCCGCTCACTTTAATGTTAATTTTGCAGAATAACTGTGCTTATAACTAGGTGACGAGCTGTTATAATACACTGAAAGCATTATGTAAATAAGATATAAAATATGTAATCAATATAACTTATTGATATCTTTAATAACAAACAACAAACTCTGTACCGCATCGGATGTCATTGCCTCGATGTAAATGCTAGCGCTCCCGTTTTTTTTTCTGCCACCTCGCTGCGCGCGCAATCTAAGTGTTTAGAAAGTGGTAATTCACCTATAGCACATGTCTTTGGATTGTGGGGGAAACCAGAGCACCTAGAGGAAACCCACGTGAACACGGGAGAACTTGCAAACTCATCACAGAAATGCCAACCGGCCCAGCTGGGACTCGAACCACTGACCTTCCTGCTGTGAGGCAACAGTGCTAACCACTGAGCCACTATGTCACCCATCCAAAAACAATATTTAATAATAAACTGATACAAAAAAAGGTGTCATCCCTCCTCATAAGAAAGACCTTGACTTCACTTGGACGCCAAGACGAATAGTTTCTTTTTCCACATGGGCAAATGAAGAGAATGACAATTAGACCGAAAAAGTGAAGCATGGCTAATCTCACAAGTGTTTCATCACGGCGTGGACATTAATCACATTCTTCCCCCAGACTAGACCACTCTGTCTAACAGATCTCCATTAGTGTGACTAGCCGTCAGTGTGTGGCTCTCAATTAAGGTAATGGAGAACATGTGCAGCAGCTCTCCAGCCAAGCCCTCTGGCTCATCAGGTAACTGAATTTGAGCAAAGGGATGTCGCTGAAGAGGCAATAATTGGATTTGCATGCTAAAAAACACTAATTGTGCTATACAGATTATAAATCGATACAGATTTGTGCTGATCACTGGGTAAGGCTGATGAGGGAGGACCACATCTGGACATGTTTATCCAAAACAGAAACAACAAACCTACATGTTACCCATCCGGATTTTAGGCACTGTGCAAATTCAGGGTAAAAAAAGTCGGTTTGATATTTGCACATTGGGACTTTCTCCTTAATATTATATTTTCAGAAAAGTGTTATTAGCAAATTCTAAATAGAAAAGTCATTTTAGCAGCCAAAGACTATAAAAAGGAGATCATTGCTCACAGCCATTAAAATATTGCCAATGTCAGGCCCATAGCCAGGGGGCCTTGGATGGTTCAGAGACTCACCCCACACTGATAAAAGGTCCATAACTTGTCTTATGCATGAGCTCATTTGTCTAATTTCAACTTCTATGCCATCATAGATTGTGAAAACCCAGCAAATAAGGCTTTTATTGAATGCAAACAATTATTTATTACGAGTCCAACATCCAGCTGTGCAAGAAAACATACAGAATTACAAAAGTGAAGTCATCTTTTACTACAAGTGGCCCAACTTTTATCCTGAATCTTTGACCTTAAGAAAAAATACCGATAAAAAGGTTTGAAGCACCAAAAGTGGCCCATATTAACATTTTTTTTATACTTATTAGGCTATTTTTGTTAAACTTTTAAAATGTTTTTTTTTTCAGAAAACACTACATTATAAATATTATTCATTCATTCATTTTCTTTTTGACTTACAGTAGTCCCTTTATTAATCTTGGGTCGCCACAGCAGAATGAACTGCTTATTTATCCAGCATACGTTTCAAGCAGCGGATGCCCTTCCAGCGCTCAACCCATCACTGGGAAACATCCATACACACTGATTCACACACATACACTATGGACAATTTAGTCAACCAAATTCACCTATACATGTCTTTGGACTTGTGAGGGAAACAGGTTGCACCCAGAGGAAACCCACGCCAACACGGAGAGAACATGCAAACTCCACACAGAAATGCCAACTGACCCAGCTGAGGCTCGAATCAGCGACTTTCTTGCTGTAAGGCGATTGCGCTACCCACTGCGCCACCATGACGCCCTATTAATATTGTTATGTTTTAATTTTTTATTATTCAAATGGCCAAATTCTGACTGAGGAAAGTTGAATGTGCTGGCCAGTTTATTTGCCCAATAAAGGACAAAAGGCTAGTTTTGTTTTGTTTTTCATTTAAAACTTCAACTCCTTTTTTTCAAAAGATGATGCAATAAATTTGTAATTAAAAATAAGTATTTTATTAATATTTCTTCATTCTATGTATTGAGCAAATGTTTTTGGTACCTCAAAAAGTATATTTATGATGACTATCTGACAAGCTAATCCAGCTAAAATAGTCCTTAGCATATCACTAAATTGCAGTATTTAAGACTCAAAATTCTATAGAAAATGAGGCGAATAACTGCAAAAAACGTGCACTTTTTGAGAGAAAAAAAGATCCACCCTTTTGTCAGGCATAGCTACTGAATGTTGTTTTGGAGTCATACCAGCATGCTATGTTTCTGACCGAATGTTCAAAGTAGCGTGTTAAACAATAGGAACAGCGTCACTCAAGGATTGTGTGATTATAAAACCAATGCTGTGCAGTACTCACCTCATGTCTACGTGCATGGATGAGGAAATGAGCTGTGCTTTTTTTTTGTCCTGAGTCTGTCGTTCAAGTGCTGAATGGGCACAAAAAAGTCACGTGAAATCACTCTAGTGAATCGCTTTAGCTGAGCTTTGAGGTTTCTTGCATAATATTGATTACAGCTGTCATGAATAAATAATCAATGCACAGCACTACACTGCTTCTTAATTCAAGATTTAGAGCATTGTAGTGAACATGAAAAGCGTAAACCGTGCATTTTACAGTATGTACGGTATACAAAACACATTGTGTACAGTATGTATTGTAAAGGATAACCTAATTAAATATTATGCTGAATGGGGATACCACATCTCACAATGCAGTACACGCGACCTTTTATTACCGGTTTTACAAACGAGGTTGAAGTCCAGTTAAAGAACTTAAAGGGATAGGTCCGTGTACATTTTGTTCATTTGTTTTCCATTTTCAAACGGAATAAAGGAAATGGAGAAAACGGCCGTTTTTCCGTTTTTCTTTTGCTCACGAGAAAACGAAAAAACGAGATTTTGGCTGGATTTTCGTTTTTTGGTTTAGGGTAGGAAAACGGATAAACGACTTTAAAATTCATTTTACACATGTAGGCGGTGCTGAAACGCCCACTTTCCTCTAATTGGTCAACCAAATCTGCGCTCGTGACGTCACGCTCAAAATAAAAGCCTTACACGCAGGCTTTTAATTATTATTATTTAATTATATATATTAACTAAGTTTACATATTCTATCATTTGAACCACACACATTTAGCAGGCTTACATTCATTGCGTATGTATAAATTAAATAAAAACGTAAAGCAGTATTCTTAGACATTTGTCATTAAAATAAGGTCATAGTTTACTGCCAAGCTTCTTGCTGCTGTGCACCTGATGCAGAGCAAAGATAGCCATTTCCGAGCAGCACCTGGTTTGCATGATTGTTTCAGAGCAAGGGCTTTATAAATTATTATTATTATTATTATTATTATTATTATTATTATCAGTTACTAGTGTTTTTATTGTTTGGTGTGTTTTTTTTTCTTTTTAATAGTTGTTACCAGAACCAGAATAAGAACACTTTGGGCCCTGCTATAAAAACAAAGGGTACCATTTGTTTTCATTTATTTCTTCCTATTTTAATTATATATTGTAATTATTTATTTGATAATTAATACTATTTTATTGCAACGCCAAAGTAGGCCTGTCTTATTATTATTTTTTATTAAATTTGCTGTTATTGTAGGCTAGATGGCAGGCTTTAAATATTTTAAATAACATTTACTCATAACCTTACTAATTCGAGAGCCGAACCTAAAAAAGTTTACGTGCAATAAGCCTGTACAATAAAGGGAGCCGCAATGCATATTTCTAGCGCATTCTTTCACTCAACAATTATTGCTGGAATAATGACATAAATTTCAAATTAACTAATTAAACACATTATAGTTGATAAAAAAAATTGTGTCTAGTTCCGACAAACAGATGAGCTCGCTACATGTGCGTTGCGCTAATAATTTGACATTTGCTCTTCTTGAGAAAGTGCTACAGCGGGCCCTGCTATTTCACATATAAGGTTAGTTATACGTATTTTAAATTAGTATTGCACATTATTCATTCATTTTCTTGTCGGCTTAGTCCCTTTATTAATCCGGGGTCGCCACAGCGGAATGAACCGCCAACTTATTTAGCAAGTTTTTATGCAGCGGATGCCCTTCCAGCCACAACCCATCCCTGGGAAACATCCACACATACACACACACTTATACAGTACGGACAATTTAGCCTACCCAATTCACCTGTACCGCATGTCTTTGGACTGTGGGGAAAACCGGAGCACCCGGAGGAAACCCACGCTAACGCACCACACTACTGAATTAGACACACAATCTCAAAAAAAAACTTGATGCTTATTTACATTATCTAAAGTCATTTCTTACGAGGTAGGATCTGTTGTTGTATTATATATTTTCGTTTTAATATGCAAATAATTTTCTTTAATTTGTAATAGGTCCCTCATTGCATAAAATAACCAGCCTTTGTATTCAATATGTTTGTAAATTGTCCATCCAGTTTGACGCAAGCTAAACAACATTTTGGCCTGTTTTGCTTATTAAATGAGCGATTTTCACGGAGAAACAAATCATCCATCCACACAGTTTTGTATAGGACCTGTGTGATCAAAAATATACACTTCATCATAGCCTATAGGAAAATGTATCTGTTTAGAACCAATTTTGTGTTGTATAATTAAAAATATTAAAAATACAATAATAAAAAAAAGGAATAACATTTGAAGTGCAATGCTTCAAAGATCCAATACGCTGCATGCAGAGCCAAAACAAAAACTGGTTTGTTTGTTTAATAAAATAATAATATGAAATTAAAGTGAAATAGTTCCATAACCTGTATTATAACTGTAGTCACCCTACATGACAAATCATCCGTTGCGCCGGTCAGTTTCACCTTTAATCAAGAATGTGCCAGAACCAAATGAGAATATTTACAGATTACCTCGGAATGAGACCTCGGTCTGTGAAGGATGCAGGACACAGAAACTCGTTGAGAATGGAGATGCATGTTAGATGTTTTATATCCCTTTAGATATTGTAAATAAACAACTAGTTTTTATAGAGATTGTGTCATGTCTTTTCTTTGACGCACGCGCTGAACAGCCTGTAGCCTAAATAATAGTTTAGATTTTATAACATATAATGTTCCATTACTTTAAATGTATAATGTTTTTTAATATTTATGGATTATATAAAATATATAGTTTATATAAATGCGCTCTGATCATTCAAGGATCATAATGCGTTGCATATTCTTCTTATTCTTCATTAGGCTTGATCCGTAAATTGTGTATTTTATAAACTGATCGTTTATAAGGACTAAGCTATTAATAACTGTAATTCCTCGAATGGAAAAGTCTTGATTAAAGAAAAAGAGAACTTAATTCGACATATGCATATAGTGCGCTTATTTCTGCGCGCATCGCGCGCTTTACCGAATTACCTTTTTTATTTTTTATGCACTATAAATGCATCTAAAGTGCAAATGCCAAGTAATTAGCGCAGCGCACAGACAGCTAGCTCGTCTAGTCTGAACCAGGGGTTTTCAAACTATTCATTGCACACCGATCCCATTGCATTTTATTTAGGATAAACCACTTATTTAAAATTAATTAATTAAAAGGTGCGTACTCTCCAATACACCATAGTGTCATAATATTTAATAATTATAATTAAGATAGACACCTGACCTCCATTTAATAAACAATTTATTTGCCATACTCTGTTAATTTGAAGTTTAAAGTTTAAATAATTTATGTTAAACTTAAATTATTTAAAAACTTAAAAAGACTTAAATTTAGTCATTTAAGACATTTTAGGTCATAAGTTTACATACATTGACCGTTGCATTTAGTAGGCCTATTCTGGTCTAAATAAGCTTTTTGCATCTTAGGTTTTTACACACACAAATTAAGCAGTTTATACGTACATTTAATGTTACTTTGAAATTACTTTTGATGCAATAAATAATCCTAAATAGTTGAAAGTGTTAACATATTCTTGAAATGTAGTTATTTTATAACTATGAAATTTATTACTAAACAAAGTGAATCATTATGAATTTGCCAAGAAATAATCCACTTTACCACCGTAAAGCAATGCCCCACACTCATAAGAACGGTAGAACCTGGACTGTATGATATGTTCTGTATGTAAAATAGAGAAAATAAGCAAGATGAGCAGTCTCATGCAGCCTTAGTGAAATATAGCGCGTCACAGCAATGAACTAAAAATAAAACCACCCTTGAAATGCTGGCGATCTTAATTTTTTCAGCCTACACTGACTGAGAATAATGTTGCACTATTTAATTAACAAATAATTAGAATGTTTTTTTTTCCTTCAACACATTCATCATTACTTTTGCCTGTGCAAGTTTTTTTGCGCGCGCTTGAGCGCGAAGGCATCTATTTTCAGGTGCAAGTTGCCACTTTGGGTGGCACCAGCACACTCTGCCACACCTGTGGCTATGTTCCTGCTACAATAATAATAACAACAACGACAAAATAATAACAAAAAATAATAATAATAAGACAGGCCTACTTTGACGTTGCAATAAAAAAGTATTAATTATCAAATAAATATTTACAATAGGCTAAAGGCATATATTAAATTAAAATAGGAGAAAATCCAATAGAAACAAATGGTACCATTTATTATAGCCCCATGCAGGGCCCAATGTGTTCTTACAACCATTGAATAACTAAGTAAATAATAATAATAACAATACTAATAATAATAGGCCTAATAATAATAATAATAATAATAATAATAATAATAATAATAATAAATTATTATTTTATACAGAGTAGGCTATTATTTAGGCCTACAATAGCTCTGAAACAATCATGTAAACCAGGTGCTGCTCAGAAATGGCTATCTTTGCTCTGCATCAGGTGCACAGCAGCAAGAAGCTTGGCAGTGAACTATGACCTTATTTTAATGACAAATGTCTAAGAATATTGCTGATTTACGTTTTTATTTAATTTATACATACGCAATGAATGTAAGCCTGCTAACTGTGTGTGGTTCAAATGATAGAATATGTAAACTTTGTTTATATATATAATTAAATAATAATAATTAAAAGCCTGCGTGTAAGGCTTTTATTTTGAGGGTGACGTCACGAGCGCAGATTTGGTTGACCAATTAGAGGAAAGTGGGCGTTTCAGCACCGCCTACATGTGTAAAATGAATTTTAAAGTCGTTTATCCGTTTTCCTACCCTAAACCAAAAAACGAAAATCCAGCCAAAATCTCGTTTTTTCGTTTTCTCGTGAGCAAAAGAAAAACGGAAAAACGGCCGTTTTCTCCATTTCCTTTATTCCGTTTGAAAATGGAAAACAAATGAACAAAACGTACACGGACCGGGATAGTTCATAAAAATGAAAATTCTGTCAGTTTACTTACCCTTTACTTTTTTCATACCTTTATGAGTTTCTTTCTTCTGTTGAACACAAAAAATAAAAATAAAAAAACAATGGAATTCAGAGGTTACATGTTTTCAGCTTCAAGATAGCTCCAACCACCTCCAGCTTGACTAGTTGGATCAGCTGTGTTTGATTAGGGTTGGAGCAAAACTGTGCAGAGCTGTGGCCCTCCAGTAATCAAGTTTGAGAACTACAGTAGGGGTGTCTAAACTCGGTCCTGGAGGGCCAGTGTCCTACTGAATTTAGCTCCAACTTGCTTTAACATACCTGCCAGGAAGTTTCTACTACAAGGGAGCCCAAACTCCTGGAGGTCTAGTGTCCTGCAAAGATTAGTTCCAACCCCAATCAGACGCACCTGGGCCAGATAATCAAGCTCTTACTAGGCTTTCTAGAAAAATCTGTGCAGGTGTGTTGAGGCAAGTTGGAGCTAAAATCTGTAGGACACCGGCCTTCCAGAACCGAGTTTGGACACGGCAGTTCTAGTGTATCTGATAAGACAGGGGTGTCAAACTCAATTCCTGGAGGGCTGAAGCCCTGCACAGTTTAGTTCCAACCCTGCTTCAACACACTTACCTGTAGGTTTCAAACAAGCCTGAAGGACTCAATTAGTTTGATAAAGTGGGTTTATTTAGGGTTGGAACTAAACTGTGCAGAGCTGCGGCCCTTTTGGAACTGAGTTTGACACCTGTGTGATAAGAGTTTGATTAGCTAGTTCAGATGTGTTTGATTGGGGTTGAAGCTAAACACTCCAGGACACCAGCCCTCCAGGACTGAGTTTGGACACCCCTGGCTTACAGCATGGTTAGCTTAGCATAGCATAGCTAACAGAAAAAAACATCAACAAAACAAAAGTTCAAGGAGGTTTGTCAAGTTTTTATTAGTAGGCAATGAACCTTTCTTTGAGGATTTGTTCTAAGGCATTTTGAATAAGCACACTTGTGTTATCATAGGCAGTTAATTGGTAGATAAATGCTGAAGGCATACTGACACAATGCTCAAATAATTATATAATTTGCATTTTAATAAATAAACACAATTAAACCAACACAATCCCTGCCAAGCGCAAACGTAAGGCATGTATTCATGCATAGGCTACTCTGGCTCTGGGTGCTCCCTATGGATGCGTTTATTATTCTTGTTTTGTGTACATTATTGTTTGCTTTTTGAACAGAATCTGAAATCAAGCATTAGGGCACAGTGAAGTTGAAGTTGACAAGGTTTGAACACCTATAGCTAGCACCAGGGGGTTTGGTTCAGGATGTTTACTTCTCTTTTGGCTTGGCTTTCTCAGCTTTGCTATCTTTCTCCTCTCCTCCTTTCTTTTTTTCCTCTTCTTTTCCAGCATCATCCTTCTCAGCCTCATCTTCTTCACCTTCATCACCCTCTTCTCCTCCTTCCTCTTTTCCCTCTTCCTCTTCTCCTTCCTCTTCCTGTTCTCCTTCTTCCTCTCCTCCCTCTTCACCACCTTCCTCCCCTGTGAAAGAGTCAACAGAGAACAAATGTCACAAGTGGGTGTGTGCAAAATTGAATTGAAGCCTTATATTTTAAGTATATGATCCTCACCCTCTTCTTTTTCCTCTTCTTCTTTTTCTTCTTCCTCTTCCTCCTCCTTCTCACCCTCTTCTTCTTCCTCCTCCTTCTCTTCTTCTCCCTCCTCTGCTTTTTCTTGCTGTTCCTCCTCCTCTTCCTCCTCCTCTTCTTTCTCAGGACTTGCCTCAGCCTCCTGCGCCTGGGTGGCTTCTATGATCTCATATGGTGAGGCAGAGTAACTCATCAGTCTGGTTCCCAATAGATAGGGGGCGCCAGAGGTCAGGCTTGCCTGGACTGAGAATACAGGACGACCAAAAGAAGGAGTGGCAGCAATGGAGGGAGAAAACACACTAGAGATTCCACCAATGCCGCCCACGTTAAAGCGGGTTTCTTCTCCTTCTAGAAGCTTCCTGTTGGAAGTAGAACAAAAGTTTAATTCAGATTTGGAGGGGGGTTGTTTAATTTATGTAAAATCTCTATTAAATCAACCTATGTTTAGATTTTATAATGTTATTTATCGCCCTTCAATTGTAGTTGTGTGCATTACTAACCTGTAGGCAGCAATCTCAATATCCAAGGCCATTTTCACATTAAGAAGGTCCTGATATTCTTTAAGATAACGTGCCATTTCACTCTTCATTGTCCTTAGTTCATTCTCCAGGTCACCGATAGTATCCTGTCCAGACAAAAGTGTGTAGTAAATAGCCTTTATGTAGTAGGGCATGAAACTAGCAACATCAAGGTCAAGGGTTTGATTCCTAAGGAAAGCAAACGCTACTTAAATTTGTACTGTAAATTTAATGGATTTATTTAAACAGAAACATTGGCCAAATACATAAATTTAAATTAAATGTGAATTCTGACCTGCAAGGCAGCGATCTCTGCACTCTGCTTCTCCTCGACTTCTTGAAGTTGCCTCTCCAGAGCTTGGTTCAGTCCCTGACATGCCTCGATCTCTAGATCTCGAGCTTTCAGAAGGCGACGGTACTCCCCAGCCTCATCTTTCGCCGTGCGGATGTTCTCCGTGTGTTTAGCCGTGTCTTCCGCCATTGTGCTCACCTTCCCGCGGAACCACTCCTCAGCGGCCTGGATGTTCTGCTGAGCCAGGCGCTCGTACTGACCTCTGATGTCTCGGAGAGCCACAGAGAGGTCCGGTTTTGCCACTTCCATCTCCACTGACACTTGGGCGGTGTACTGCACCTGAGCTTGAAGCTCTGCGATTTCACTTTCATGCAGCCTCTTGAGGAAGGCCAACTCATCCAGCAAGGTGTCAGCCCGTTTTTCAAGCTCAGAGCGGGCCAATGCCGCCTCATCCACTCCCTTTCTGGCATCCATCATCCGGCCTTCAGCTTCCTCACGGGCAAGAACTTCTTCTTCATAGCGACTCTGCAAGGCCTTAAGTGCCTCTTCCAATCGGTCACGCCTTTCTTGAGCAGCTTGGCGCTCCCTGCGGGCCTCATCTACCGCCGCACGAAGTTCCCTTGCCTCTTGTTCATACAGACCCCGGAGTCTGGAAGGTTCACAGTGCCTCTGGCGCAGCAAGAGCAGCTCTGACTCCAGTGCACGATTCTGGAGCTCCAAGCCATGTACGCGCTCAATGAAGCTGACAAAGCGATCGTTGAGGTCTTGAAGCTGGGCTCGCTCCTGGGTCCGCACTTGTTTAAACTCTGAGCTCAGCTGAGTGGCCTGGCTCAGTTCCAGATCTGCAGAGGCAGCAGAAAGATGCAGACCCGCACCAGAGGAGAGAACAGAAGCACGGGATGGGGATGAATAGGTCGAATAGACAGAACGAGAGCGACTGCTTCCTCCACCAAAGGGCGTCCCGCTACGCACCACAACCCGCCTGCGCTGCACAGACGGGAGATAAGGGTTGTAACTCATTGAGCTCATGATGAATGAAGAGAGAAGAGAACAGAGACGGTTTCCGCAGTGCTGCTGCTGCTGAGGAGAGAGAGATCTGCGAGGATGTACAGCACTGGCAAGGCTTTTTATAGCAGGCGGCGAGACTCTGACGCAGAGCTTTTTACTGACAGCGTGAATCGATTACCTTCAGTTCTGCTGGGATGGGTTCTCGGAGAGTAGAGGAGGAATTACAGAAATGGATTGGCATTGAAATGCAAGAGAGAGAGAGAGAGAGAGAGAGAGAGAGAGAGAGAGAGAGAGAGAGAGAGAGAACAACCAAAAGGCCAATGAGGACAAAGATTTCAAGAGCGTATGAGTACATAATTCATCATGTTTGGCTGTTACACTGCACAGTGCCAATAGAGGACAAACACAACAAAGAGCCATTACATTTTCCCCTTTTGTATTAGTTTCCAGAAAGTCTGTTTGGTTTAAAGAATGTTTCTAGTTATGAGATGAAAAGTTTGCATATCTGCAAACTCTTCAATGTTTGCTTGTGCAGTCTTACAATTTTTCAGTGGTCTGTACATCTATTTCCAGCAGTACAGAGCATTAAAATCTCTCAGCCACTCATTCCTCTACACGGTATATCAACAAACTGGATATAAACACTAACAGAAGCACTAACACAAGTAAATGCTTCTCTCTAGTGGTGGTCAAAGGTATTGTAAAATTCCATTAGCGTCCCTCAGACAAAATGCAGAGTCATCATTGAGCAATCAGAAAACTACAGATCAAAGCAATAATAATCTGTATACACAGTGATGTATATATAATAAAACATGCCATCTTAAACAGCATTTTATACAGTTTTATATTCTTTTGCCATTAATAAATCTCAGATTGTTGCAGCCAGTCATTTAACCAAGCACAAGCTGTAAAATATTTTATACAGAAATAACCTAATATTTACATAATTACATATGACATATCAAAAATGCATTCTTTATGTATAAGATATTTATTTATGAGTTTTTTCAACAGTAAAAAAAAACAACACAAAGCAATAAACACAAATAAACTTAAGGTAGGGTTGGGGGGGATATAAGGGTAAGAGCAGGGATGTCAAACTCAATTCCTGGAGGGCCGCAGCCCTGCACAGTTTAGTTTAAACCCTGCTCCAACACACCTGTATGTGTGTAGGTTTCAAACAAGCCTCAAGGACTTAATTAGTTTGATCAGGTGTGTTTAAATAGGGTTTAAACTAAACTGTGCAGGGCTGCGGTCCTCCAGGAACTGAGTTTGACATCCCTGGGTTAGAGTGTTTTACAAAATACATACTTGCAAGGAATATTTTGTGTATTACTAATACATTACTACTAGTATGAGTGTGTATAGATGATGGCTTGCAGCTAGAAGGGCATCCGCCGTTTAAAACATATGCTGGATAAGTTGGCGGCTCATTCTGCTGTGGCATCCTCTGATGAATAAAGGGACTAAAGCCTGGTTTATACTTCTGCGTCAAGTGACCGGCATAACCCACGGTGCATGCAACGCCCTTAGCTGTGCATTTATACTTCTGCGCGCTGTCTCTGTTGGTCTGCATTAACACTTCCGAAACACTAGTTGGCAGTGAGGTGTAAATGTTCCTCTGTGTCGAGTTTCTTTGCTGCTGTTTGCTTTTCCTAAACATTTCCTGGATGTACAAGTGACTCAAACTCGCTCATTTTGAGGCAGGAACCGGTGGACGTGCAACAACTTTAACTATGAGGTAAACACAAAACAAAACTTTCCATCCGGAGTTCCTTCACGGGACTCCACACTTGTAAACAATCGCTCCATTGGGCTCGCGCCATTCGCGTGGCTCTTGGTCCCGCCCAGACTCGTCAGCGCTACCAAGCCGACCAATCACAGAGCTTGCGCTACGCGTTGTTGCGACATGTAGTTAAATTTTTTGAGAGGTGCACGTCAGTGACGCCGACGGCCACGGCGAAGGGCTATTCGTCAACGCCGTAGCATACCCGTGCGTTTGACGCAGAAGTATAAATCAGCCTTAAGCCAAAAAGAAAATGACTGAATGTAGTTTTTACGCTAACATGCAGTGGTTTTGCATAAAGGGTTAATGTAAATAATGTAAGATGGAAACACTAATAATGACTAATAAACACATTACACTCACATGACTCCATTATGCTTGCCTTGTTTGTAACTGTTGGTTACTAGGTCACCAATACTATAACAAGCCACTCTAACTTGAGGTAAAAGCAGCTACTTTGCAATGGGGAACTTTCTTTTTTTTTTTAATTTGGAAAGATTTGCTTCACATTAGGATGGAAACCCCGCTATTGACACTGAACCATAAACCGAAAATCCAGCATAGAGTGGTTCAGTGAACTTGGCATTAAACGTGTGTATGTGTGTGAGTGTGTGTTCATCAGAGACACTGTAGAAAGACAGGATTCCAGCCGGCCTGTCCAGATACACTGCTATTCTGTTTGAGGAGTCTGAATGGACAAGTATGTCTATACTCCGATAATCGTGCCAAGCACTGTATCGATCTGGAGTACAGAAAAGACCCCAGGACTTTTCGTTCCACCCAAATCTGCAGTCACTCCCACCTTTTTTTCGGATTCCTTTATATGCCACTGCGGCATTTACCCCCCGACTCCACTCAGCCTCCCAGTAGCAGCGATCAGACAGAGTTTCTTTACACAGAACCTGCTCATAGTGCTCAAATCTGTCCGGATGATCAGGATAGGGCTGCTCATCTACCACACGCATCACCATTCTGTTTCCCTCTAAAAGAGTGAGGCGAGTGTTTGCTGTGTCTGGATCTAGACTGAGATAGCAGGAATCTGCACATAAGAAGAAAGAGGACAACAAAGACAGTTCAGCCATTGTAATATTTCATGGCTATAACATCTCATTACATGGCATAATACTTATATTTCATCCATTATTTGTGTGTTTAAACGTTTTAAATGACAAATGATTTTGGTAGGGGATTTTTGCCATTAATAAGGAATCAATAACATCTCAGATACCATAATAAAGGATTTGAAAATGAAGGAAGGTATTTTTTTATGACACTTCTATACAGCTTAAAGTGACATTTAAAGGCTTAAATAGGTTAATTAGGATAACTAGGCAGGTTAGGGTAATTAGGCAAGTTATTGTATAACAATGGTTTGTTCTGTAAACTATCGATAAAAAAATTAGCTTAAAGGGGCTAATAATTTTGACCTTAAAATGGTGTTTGAAAATTTAAAAACTGATTTAACTCTAGCCGAAATAAAACAAATAAGACTTTCTCCAGAAGAAAAAATATTATCAGACCTACTGTGAAAATGTCCTTGCTCTGATAAACATCATTTGGCAAATATTTAAAAAAGAAGAAAAAAATCAAAGAGGGGCTAATAATTCTGACTTTAACTGTATATTTAAGCAAATGTTTATATTTTATCTAAACATAGAAAGCCTAAATAAATTATATACAGTTGTAGTGAGAAGTTTACATACTCTCAATATGCTCCTGAATGTCATATAAATACTCTTACTTTGAACAGCGTGAGTGTGTGTTTGTATGTAGAGATGAACAGATAACCTACATTTCTTTAATCCTGGTGTGATCCTGAACTCTCCACAATGGCTGAAACTAAAATATGAGACATGTATGAATGAAGCAGGAAAATGAAATGAGATGTATTTTAAACAAAACTACAGATTATTAAAAACGTAAACAGGAACTTTTAACAGGGTGAAACACATAGCAAACATGCTTTTAAAGTCCACATGAACTGGAAGTTGCAGAGACTTTTATTGCAGTGTGTTGATGTACTTCCAACGTAAACTGAATATTGAGTGAGGAACGGGGTTTTCTTTTGCAGATCAAAATTGGGGTTTATTTTGCACTCCCCCTAGAGCTGGACATGCCCACTTTCCTGACTTTTTCCAAAGTAGAGATGTGAAAAAAACCCTGCTGAAACAAGGGGGTTTCATGGCCCTTAAGCCACTTAAGAGCTAAAATGTGCTGTCCACATATGGGCTATTATGGACCATTTCCACTGAGTGGTACGGTACGGTACGGTTTGGTACGCTTTTATGGCCGTTTCCACTGTCCAAAAGCATCCCAAACCAAACCGTACCGTACCACTTTTCCGGCACCCCTTCGAAAGGGTCCCAAACTGCAGAAAGGGTCCCAAAAGGTGGAGCTACACGCGTAGCTGAACGCTGATTGGTTATAAAGAATCGTCACTTGTACGTGCGACAAAACAAGAAACAACACAGGAAGCAGCGCCATATTTAAAAAGACAGCATAGAAGAAGCGTTAGTAAAGGCGAAACAATGTCTGCACGCGCAAATCAAACGTGGTCAACCCGAGAGGTGCAAACCTTCCTGGCCATAATCGGCGACAAGAAGGTGCAATAAAGCCTTAGGACAGAGATAGGGAAACTATGGGCAAATGTGGCTCTTTGGCCAAAAACATGTGGCTCTCCAGCTGTTTCTCTTCAATAATATTGAAAATTTTTAAATTATATTGTTATAGTGTTTTCTACACCAAAATGAACAAGAACTTAGTTTACAATATGCTGTGGTTTAACTTGAATTGTGACACCAATAAAGGGAAAGCAACTTACATTTCTATGGTAACCTCGCGTATGTAAATTTAAACAGCATTCATTAGTGGCGATGGCGAAAAGAAAAAAAAAATCTGATAAATTCCCTTTGTTCACATATTGTAATGCGTTATATTTGTTTATTAATAAATATAGGTTTTGTTATTTACAAACCGCTAATGGCTCTTTAAAAAATACATTGAAAAAAGACTGGCAACGTGAGCTAGCAAAATAAACACTGTAAATGTTGCTTTCTTTCCCAGGTATGGGTTGCGGCTGGAATGGCATTCGCTGTGTAAAAACGTGCTGGATAAGTTGGCGGTTCATTCCGCTGTGGCGACCCCGGATTAATAAAGAAACTAAGCCGAAAAGAAAATGAATGAATGTTGCTTACAAGCAAACTTTAAAGCTCTAAACACAAACTTACTCTATTTTTTCCAGTTTGAGGTCTGGATTGTTCTGTAGAGCTGAAAGCATCTCAACGCCTGCTTCTCCCGGATGATTGTAGCTGAGGTCCAGAACTTTCAGGTGTGACGTATTTAAACTGAAAGCTGAAGCCAGAAAACCACAGCCTTCCTCCGTCACCATACACCCAGACAATCTACACAGATGATAAAATGAGACTGAATTTATTTTTGTGCATTAACACCTCTACTAGCATAAGCAGCATTAGGCAGAAACAATGACTTTTTCAATGTAATCAAAGTTTCAACACTAAAGCCTAGAATAATTGATCTATGAAAACAGGAAGAAAAATGTTTGTCACTCTTGCTTACCTGAGTACCTGAAGCTGACAGTTGGGACTCTTCAATCCAGCACATATAAGCTTCACACCAGTATCCTGCAGATCATTATTACTCAGATCCAGCTCTATGAGGGACGAATCTGATGATTGCAGAGCTGACGCCACAATGTCACAACACTGATCAGTGATATTACAGCCGGCAAGACTAAAAGAGAATAAAGACTGTTTCAGTTTATGCACCTGCAATGATTTTGTACACTGTAAATAACAATTATTTGATTTTACTTTTGTAAAAAAGTGAGTAAACCCTTTGCTTTCATAGCAATTATTTGACTTTACTTTACAAAAAGTTTAAAAATTGTTGCTTTTAAGGTGATTATTTGACTTCACATTAAAAGCAACAAGTTTACTCGGTTTTTAAAGTAATTAGTTGACTTTTAATTCGATTAGTTGAGTTTTCTTTTTTTATTAAATAAATATTTTACTTTTAAAGGTATTAGTTGACTTTTCTTTAAAGGTGTGAGTAAGCTCATTGCTTTTAAAGTGGTTAGTTGACTTTACTTTTTAAAAAGTAAGTAAACCAGTAGTTTTTATTAACCTTATTCTAAAATGCGGAAGTGCGCCTGTTTTCGCGATTGTTTTAGAACTTCCGATTCAGTCGTCTATGGGAGAAATGACTAGGAATAATAAACGGCAGAAAACGGTCTAACTACTTGCTCTACAAACAAACGTTTGCATGACTATACAGACCAAGTAGAATAATAGAATAAGAAAATATCAGTTTGCAACATCAAACAGCGAAAAGAGCAGTTTTTAACGTCTAAAAATGAAGGGAAGTGAAAGAGACCGGAAGTCTCGAACCAAAAACATTCTAATCGCTGCACCCGCTCGTCTGCGAAGAATAAGGTGAATAGTGATTAACTCACTTTTAATAAGTGACTGAACTTGTTGCTTTTAATCTTATTAGTTGACTTTGAAAGCAATTAGTTGATTTGCGTTTTAAAAATATGAATTAAATCTGTTGCTTTTAAAGATATTAGCTGACCTTTTGTTAAAAATGTGTATAAGCTCATTGAATTTAAAGTGATTAGTTGACTTTACTTTTGCATAAGGGAGTAAACTAGTTGCTTTTAAAGATATTGGTTGACTTTTAATAAGTGGGTGTGTCTGTTGTTGTTAAAGTCATGACATTAGTTGATTTTACCATAAAAAAATTGAGTAAACTTGTTGATTTGAATGTGATAGGTTGACTTTTAATTCGATTAGTTGAGTCTTCTTTTTTAATTAATTAAATCTCTTACTTTTAAAGGTATTGGTTGACTTTTCTTTAAAAGTGTGAAAAAGCCCATTGCATCTAAAGTGATTAGTTGACTTTACTTTTAAAAAAGGGTGTAAACTAGTTGCTTTTAAAGCGAATAGTGGGCTTTTAATAAGTGAGTAGATCTGTTGTTTTTAAAAAGATAATTTTTTTGACTTTACCTTAAAAAGTGAGTAAACTTGTTGCTTTTAATGTGATTAGTTGACTTTTAATTCGATTAGTTGAGTATTTCTTTTCAAAAAGTGAATTAAGTATTGCTTTTTAAGCTATTAGTTGACTTTTCTTTAAAAAATGTGAGTCTACCCATTGCTTTTAATGTGATTAGTTGACTTTACTTTTAAAAAAGCATGTAAACCTGTTGCTTTTATAGCGATTAGTTGACTTCACTTTAAAAAGTGTGTAAACACGTTGCTTTTAAAGCAAATAGTTGACTTTATTTAAAAAAAATTGTAAATCTATTGCCTTTAAAGCGATTACTTGACTTTGCTTTTAAAAATTGCCATTTATGCAATTAGTTGACTTTACTTTAAAAAAGTGAGTGAAACATTTCAGGGTCTCTGCAGATATCATAATGTCAAATTTAAGACCTTTTACGACTTTTTTAAGACCATTAAGTGTTAAATTTAAGACCTATATCGCAATATCAAAAACACGGGAGAGAAAATATAAAAGCACAAAATTAGGGGTAAAATAAAGTTATTTAAATTGAACAGTACTAAAGTCAGGTTAAATGCACCATTGAACTACAGAAAAAAACAAACATCTTAATGCAGATTTATACTTTCACCTGGCACCGCATCGCACAACTCACGAAACGAATTAAGGCTTTTTTACTTGACACGTTCACCATTGAGATTTTTTTTTTTAAATGACAGGGGCCGGTCCAAAAAACAGAAAGTAAAATCAGACGAATAAAAAGATAATCATTATTACTAAAGATGTTTTTGGGGGCCTCTTTTTTTGTTTTAACAAACTTATCCCTCAGGTTTTCCAAAGTTTTACACAAACCCTCCTCCTTTCCCATGGCTGTTGCAATTTCTAGCCAATAATTATTGGTCATTCTGGCAAGCAGAAATGTAACTGTGATAGAAAATAGGTAAAAACTTGATTAGGTATTATAGTCTACTGTACTATTCACTCTTCAAATAAATCCAACTATCAATCCCATTTTATCACTAAAACAAAGTGTACTAGTGTCTGCCGCATGGTGTTTTGTAAAGTACTTCAATTACTCTGTTGTGGTAATACTATAGTTGCTATGGTAACACAACAAGTGTATTAAAAACAAAAAACAAACGCACTGAGTTTAATATCAGAAAGCTGATTGGCTATTGCAAGTTGTCCTTTTTGTAGTTGTAATACCGCAAATTACAATTGGACTAGTGAAATAAAGAACTACAACACCCCAAAAACCTAGCAACAACAACAAAAAGAATTTAAATGAGCATTAGATGTAGCGTTACATGGACATCGCAAAAATAAGACCTGTGCAAAAATATTTAAGACCTAGAACAGCAAATTTAAGACTTTTTAAAGCCATAAATATAGATTTTTTAATTTAAGACTTTTTAACACTTTTTAAGACCCCGCGGGGACCCTGCATATTAAAGAAATTAGTCAACTTTACTTATGAACGTGAGTAAAACTGTTGCCTTAAAATTATTAAAAGAACAGAATTGTAAAACTAAGCTAATTCAACTCAAAGGTTCTAACTTGCAATGGATTTACTCACTTTTTTAAGTCAACTTGTCACGTTTAAGGCAACAGGTTTACTCACCATTTAAAAAAAAAGCAACTAAATGCTTTTTACAGATAATACGTAAATTCAAAGAGACACTCACAGTGCTTTTCTGCAGTTCATTACTGCCGGCAGCAGTCTTCTCCGTCCCTCATCTGACGTGTTGTATTTTCGGAGATCCAGCTCCTCCAGCACCTCCTCTGACATCTGGAGCATGTAGGCGATCGCCGAGCAGTGAGCAGGAGAGAGTTTATTCTCTGAGTGTTTGTCGGATTTCAGAAACTCCAGAATCTCTCTGGACAGGGTTTGATCCTTTATCTCCAGCAGACAGAGGAACAGATTGATGGATCGGTC